>NW_004444023.1:2432947-2512366 GCF_000243295.1 Trichechus manatus latirostris
ACACACACACACACACACACACACACACACACACACACACCTTTCAATAGAGCAAATCCCTAAAGAGTCGATGAGGGAGCAGCTGTATGGTGACGCAGTGTGGAGGGTGAGGAAGGCACAGGGCTGCCCTGCCTCCCAGCCCCTGCTCCATCCTCCGGGGCAGGGCGCACACACAGCACCCTGTGCCACTCACTGGCTCCCTCACCTGCTCAGTAGGCTCTGATGCCCCACCTAGTGCCTGGCAGGCAGAGGTGGCACACACAGCTCCCTGGTGAGATGAACAGCTGGGGTGGACTGGGAGAGGCTGAGAGTCTCCCTGCAAGACAAGCTCCCTGCGGTGGCCACCCTGGGCCTGGTGGTACTGGCTCCCATGGGCTATCAGCCTTCTGAGTGGGAGCAACACGGAGTCACAGGGTGAAAACCCCGTCATGCTTGCTCCTTGCCCCAGGACCCTGGCCAGAACAGCTGACCCTGGAAGCAGCAGGCCACCAGTGATGCCCCTGAGAGACACGCTCCCAGACATGCTGCTGACACAAAGGCTACAACCGGCTTCTCTGGGGTTCCCAGGACCATCCAGGGGGTGGCCCGCTGGCGCAGCTCTCAGGTGTGCAGAATGCTCCCCCGGCTCAACCTCTTAGGTGGCACGTGCCAGCCTCACCCCTCCTCCAACCACCCAGCAAGGAACTGGAGTTTACAAGAGGCTTCCAGAATCATCCAGCCCAAGCTCTTGATTTCCGGATAAGGGAACTGAGGTGCTGGGTAAGGAGACAGGGAGTCAGCAGCAGCAATCCAGGGCCCACCCGGCCCTCACCCTGCTGTGGTTCCTGCCCCTCTGGAGCCTTCCCTGGCCATCCCCAGGACTTAGCCCATTACCTCCTCTGTAAAATGGGGGCAAAGTACAGACTCTTACAAGGAAGCTGAATGGACTAAGAGCGTATGCTAAGCACCTGGCACCCAGCAAGCACCTGGGAAACGGCGGCAGGGGGACAGAAGGGAGGTGCAAGTGGGGCACACACCTCCCTGCTCAGGGCTGTGGCTCCCAGGCAGATGGGTCCCTGCACATCTCAGCTGCCTTCCTGGGCTGCATCCACACAGAGCAGGCGGCAGTGGATGGGAAGCTGACGACCCACTGACAGCTATGGATGCCACCTCCTCCCCAGTCACCAGACTTCCGCCACAGTCCAGGCCAACTCAGCAGCGGGGAGGGCAATGTGTCAGGCCTCAGGCAGCCTTTAGAGGCCTGGAGAGACTCCTGCAGGAAGTACAGGCACAGGACAGAAGCCTTCAGCCGCACAGGTGAGGCAACCGGCAATAAGGACGGGCCCCAGAGAGTCAGCCACCTGCTTGGAGCCACCAGGCAGGTTCCAAATGGGCCCTCCAGGCCCCCTGTTTCTACTCGGAGGGGGCAGGGTGGTGGGAGCCCAGGCCAGGCGGGAGAACACCTTCCCCAAATCTGGTGGGGCCCAGGGCTGCCTCTCGACCATTCATCACACCCCAGAAACCACACGGGGCACAGGTGCGCAAGGCCTTGCTTTCCCTTCCCTGCTTCAGCAGGCGAGGAGATGGAAGTGCAGAGAGATTCAGGGACCTGCCCTGGGAGTCAAGGGGAGGCAGCTCCTCTCAAATCAGAGGCCGGGGCCCCGGGCCCAGCGGCACCTGCACACAGCTGCCACGGAACTTCTTTGTGACGCCTGACCGATCCGAGACACAAAGCAGTTGTCACCCCTTGATGCAAATGTGCCCTCTCCCGCACCCCCAGGCTGGCCACGGTCCCAGATGGCTGGGGCTGGCACACCGCTCTCACATCCCTCCCTGCTCAGCACCGAGTACCCAGGGATCCATCCAAGGCACCTCCTTGCCAGCTGTGCCCAAATTAGGCTCTCCTTGGGCACGATGGCCCCTCCTGCTGCCTGCAAGCCCACCCCAGCCAAATGCACCCCACCCCCGCTCAGAAAAGGCAGCCACACCAGCCTGCATCTGTGCTCACAATGAGGCAGCTTTGTCACACTGTCACTTCACGTGCTGTCCCCCAGTCTGGGACTCCTCAGCCTCATCCCTGCTTCCTAAGGCTGTATCTTTAGCAGCGACCACATCCCTGTAGGGGTCCCTGTAGAGCCAGACAGCCCCCATCAATGGCCAGGAAGGGGACCCTACACCATCATGATGTGGATGCCGACTAGGGCCCGTCTGAGGGAAGCGGTAGGGTTTGTTTAAAGAGCAAATGGCACTATACGCACATCACAGGGCAGGCGCTGCTGGCTCACCAGACCAGAAACCAGTCCTTCCGGTTGTTCTGGAGCAGCAGCTGAACCCCAAAGATGCTGAAGCAGCATCTCCAGGTTGACCAGTTCCCCGGGGACCAGATGGGGAGGCTGGGGAAGGAGGGGCTCTGTGGGGGATGCAGAGCCTCCCCTGGGTGATTCAAGTGGAAAACAAGCCCGGGGCACCCTGGGTTGTCACCACGTCACCCACACAGCCTGCTGTGGCCCGGTGCTCCTCGCCAGGTATGCTCAGCTTCATACATACACAGAGCAGCGCCGGCCCACTCACAGTCACGACACGGCCCCTCGGGGAGCCCCACCCCATGACCCATCCGGCGACCATCTGTCAGATACCCGGGAGAAGAGTGGCTGGTCAGTCTAGGACCACAGAGACACTACATCATCCACACAGAGACTAAACTCTTGCCTGGGCACGAAGCATCCCTGGTAATGGGGTACGCCAGGAACTCTGGCACACTGGTGTGAGGGCCGGCGCTCAGTCCCTCAGAGACTATTGGTTTCCCATCGCTAATGGTCTCTTGATCTTTAGCCCGAGATCATGCATCTCCTGGAGTCCCTGGGTGGCGCAAATGGTTCAGCACTGGCAGTTCAAACCCACCCAGAGGCAACTCAGAAGACAGGCCTGGTGATCTGCTTCTGAAAGGTCACAGCCCTGAAAACTCTATGGAGCAGATCCACTCTGCACACATGGGGTCGCCATGAGTCTGAATCGATTCAGTGGCAACTGATAATGCATCTCTCTCTCTCTTTTTTTTTTTTAACATTTGTACATCTTCCTTTCTCTTTTAAGAGGATGGTGACAGTTGTTAGCGGCTGTTGAGTCCACCCTCGACACGATGCAACTCCACGTACAACAGAACAAAATGCTACCCAAACTGGCGCCATCCCCAAGAGGGTTTGCAAATCCGACTGCTGTGATCCACAGGGTTCTCACTGGCTGATTTTTGGAAGGAGATCACCAGGCCTTTCTTCCTAGTCTGTCTTAGTCTAGAAGCTCTGCTGAAACCTATTCAGCATCACAGCAACACGCAAGCCTCCACTGACAGACAGTTGGTGGCTGCGCATGAGGTACACTGACCAGGCACTGCACCTGGGTCTCCCACACAGAAGGTGAGACTTCTACTACTGAACCACCATTGTCCTCTATGGTGACTGAAGATGTTCATTTTTTAAAAAAAAGTCTTTTCTTCCTAAAATTAAAAGTTAGCAACCTACGTCTGGCACCGAGATTAAAAATAAGTAAATTAAAACTCCTGCCCCATGCAATCCAAATGTCTGCCATCCACGGGGCTGAGCTTTCGCTTCAGGATGAGCCCAGTGGGACAAAGACTGCTCTCTCGCTGTGCATCAGCCCCAAACCAGGCTTCTGGCCCCAATGCTCTCGTTTCAAGTAACTTGTTCTCCGGCAACTATGGCTGAGTCTCTGTTCCTCTAACGTTTCTCTCCAGGGTGCAGAGATGCCAGGTGGGGAGAATTTCCACTCCTTTTCTGGCAGCAACTCCTATCTGACTGGCCTGAGACATCCCCCCAACTCCTTCTGTGTGTTAATTCTGACGGCAGAACAGATTTCTGCTCTCTCTCTGGCATGCGGTGGGGCTGGAATGGAACTCCCACTCCCACACGCTCCCTGGGCTGCGACAAGGAGGGAGCCATCAACTGCACACAGCGCCGGAGGAGGCAGGGGCAAATGCCAGGCAGGAGGGAGCCAAGTGTAAAGCTAGCGCTTGACTGGCCCCCTGAGTGCCTCCCGGCCAGCCTATCATGTCAGCCACTAGAAAACAGGGCCACATGGAAACCCGAGGACATCTCTCCATCCCTGGTGCTCTGAGCATCGAGCCTGCGATCGTGTGCCCCAGAGCCTCACCTTGGGGATCAGCCTTCTTGAAGGCGTTACCAGCATCCACGAAGCAGGTGGCAGCATCATGCTTGCTCTGGAGCTGCAGATGCAGCTGGGCCGCCTGGCAGAAAGCGTTTCCGGCAGCTGGAAAAGAAGAGAAGGCTGAGCCTGGCCGTGGTGGGGCGAGAGAGGAAGAGACTAGCTAGGGCGAGGCCTAGCCCTCGTCCTCCAGACCCCTCGGCTGAGGCTCCGGGGAATACACCTGGCAGTCTCCGACCAAGGCAGGGACCTGGCCTCATGAGGAAGCCCCGAGCCCCCAGGTGTACAGGAAGAGCACTAGGTGTGCCCGGCTAAGACCTCGCATCCCCAGCCCCAGCCTCTGCCAACATCTCAGGCCATCACCCCCACAGCTCCAAGGAGAAGGCAGACAAAGATGGAGCTACACAGAGTACACGAGGCCTCTCTACTCCCTGACTGCAGCAGTCCTCCCAAGGGGAGCCTCAAACCCCATAGCTCAGAACTGCCACCAGACGGCACTGTAGGCTGAGCAGTTGGGGTAGGGTGCAGAGGGGGTGAAGGAGGAAAGGGGCAATTCAGATTAAACTATACAACCCCTCTCCCCCATGTCCCCCACCTTTCCAAGTCCTATTTCTTTCCCCCACAACTCCCAGAGGCTCTTCCTGTCTAATTGCCCCGAACCATCCATCTCAGTTGCTGTAGGCTCCACCCTCAGGTCCACAGAAGAAACAGGACATGGACACCAAGAACAAGAGTATATCAAGGTACAATAATTCATCTCTATTTGCCTGGAGCAAGAGGCAGAAGGGTAGTCAGGGATAGGAGGAGGATATGGAATGTGTGGCTAATTGTCTCCATGAACAACTGCCTCCTTTGCCACGAGACCAGAACTGGATGGTGCCCGGCTACCAATACTGAACATTTTGATCAAGGATTCCATAGAAGAATCCTGATCAAAAGGGAGAAAATACAGAACAGAATTTCATACTCTCATGGACTCCAGACTTTCTGGAGCCATGCAGGGTGGATGAACCCCTGAAACCATTGCCCTAAGATAATCTTTAAATCTTAAACCAAAAATATTTCCCAAAGTCTTCTTAAAACCAAACAATAGTTTAGCTTAACTAGTAAAGAATGCCTTCAACATTATACTCTTAAGATCTATCTGTATGGGATCAAAGTGACAATGGCAACTCAGAAGATTAGATAGGAAACTTAGGGAGCAGTGAGTTTATGTTAATTAGGGAGGAACAACTCAGAAAAGGAGGGTGAGAACGGATGTACAACTCGGAGAATGTAATCAATGTTACTAAGTTGTACATGTAGAGATTGTCAAAAAAAAAAAAAAGAGAATGTTGACAATTTGTGATAAATATAACTAATGTCAGCCAACAATTTGTGTGGAAATTGTCAAATCGGAACCTAACTTGTGTAAACTTTCACGAAAAACTCAATAAAATATTATTAAAAAAAAAAGAACAAAAATACAGGGGACAAGTGTCCATGGGCAAAGGGTAGTGGAGAGCACCCCCGAGCCATCTGTCCTGCCCTCATCTGCACACGGTCACCTTCCCCGGGTCCCAACCATTCTGTACACACGTCTCCTAAACTGACTTGAGGGGGACCACAGGACATCCCTACTTCCCGTGGAAGCATCTGATGCTCAGCTCCAACAGCCACGCCAGCTCTGTTCTGCGGCTACTTCTCTTCACTCTCCGCCAGATGAACTCAAATCACAGGATCCCTGTGCAGGGAGAGGACTGAGGGGACCCACCCTTGTCCTCTAGCTTGGGCGGCAGAATCAACAACGCCATCCAGGTTTTCACTACAGGGGAAGTCTTTATTGTTTTTAAAAGTGCCAAACTTCCAGAAAAGGGGATATCATAGAGGGGAAATGGCCTAGGACTTCTGTTTGAATAGTTGGGTGAGGTCACAAGTTTCAGGTGAAAAGTAACATCATTGTGATTAAACATAAGCATTCCTTCCCTGTTGTTGTGTGCCATCAGGTCAATTTTTGACTCATAGCGACGTCATGTGACAGAGTAGAACTGCCCAATAGAGTTTTCTAGGCTGTAATCCTTACAGCAGCAGATCGCCAGCTCTTTCTCCTGTGGAGTGGCTGGGTGGGTTTGAACTGCCAATCTTCTGGTTAGCAGTTGAGCACTTAACTGCCCCACCACCAGGGCTCCTATTCCTTCTCTAAAGACACTCTATTAGTTTGGGAGCCTAAAAATACGTACAGCATTTGGCTTCATGCACAATGTATTTTGTGAAAGTTCAGGAAAAACTCTTCTAATTTTTAGGAAACCAAAAACACTGGTTGATGGTGATGATAACGAGCTTTTCCAGAGCCTTCCCCTCTGCCTTTGTGGTCCCCTATCCCCATGTGCCATCTTCCTCGTGATCAGAAAGTTCCGCTTTGGGTCTCAAAGCAGGGTCTCCTGCTTTATTTCCTTGAGTAAATCTCCCTTACACTTGAAGCCCTATCATGAAGCCAGCCCCAAACAGGCTTCAAAAAAAAACCAAACCCTTACATTGTCTTTGAGTCAATTCCGACTCACAGACACTCTATACAACAGAGAAGAACTGCCCCCACAGAGTTTCCAAGACCATAAATTTTTACAGGAGCAGAATGCTACATCTTTCTCCCATGGAGCAGCTGGTTGGGTTCGAATCGCCGATCTTTCAGGTAGCAGCTAAGCACGTAACCACTGCACCACCAGGGCTCTTTCAAACAGGCTTAACGTTCAAGTTTTTCCAACCTCTCTCCACCCACCTCTCCTTGGTGGATCCCAATCAAGCACCAGCCTTGCAGAGTCTAACCACAAACCTCAAAGCCACATGTAAGAGCCACGACTCTGCCCAACACTCTACCCACAGGCAGACACCCGGCGTGTCCCATCAGCCACACTCCCTGGGACACTCTCCTTCAGCTGGGCATGGCACTGACACTGTCACTGTGTGTCTGTCCCCGCCGGAGTGAGAGCCCACAGGAGGCAGGGCCTGGGCACCTCGCAGTAGGTGTCCCTCATGTTTATGAATCTGCTCACCAGAGTCCTCTGGGAGCTCTTCTGCCCAGTACCGCTGACAGGGAAGTCCCTACGTTGTGTAAATGGTTCAGCACTCAACTACTAGCCAGAAGACTGGTGGTTTGAACCCACTCAGAGGCACCTCGAAAGACAGGCCTGGCAATCTGTTCCGAAAAGTCACAGCCTTGAAAACTCTATGGAACAGTTCTACTCTGCACGCATGGGGCGCCGTCAGTCCGAATGGACTCGACGACAACCGGTAACAACAACAACCGCTAACAGGCGTAATGGAGGCTCAAAGCGACTACCACTCCCTGGGCGCCTACTGCCAGGAATCCACATCATGGCCTATGGTGCTGGACTCTTATTTTCCCCATTGTTTTGAAGAGGAAGCAGATTAGGAGAGGGCAAGTGGCTTCCCCAGGGTCACAAAGCCAGTCTGAGCCGTGACACAAAGCCGAGCTGCTCAGGCTCCACAGCACATGAAGCAACACACGGGCAAGTTCAGTGTTTGGCACTGTGTTAGAGCCCTGGCTTCTAAATCCTGGTTCTGTCACTCACTAGGCGTGACACCCTAGGTGAGGGGCTCAGCCGAGCCTCAGTTTCCAAATCTGTAAAAGGGGGGTAGTAATGGCACCTCCCCTCATAGTGTTGTTGTCGTGATTCAATTAATCAACAAAGGCTTGGAATTTGGCAGATTGCTCAATAAATGGTAGCTGTGATTGTTACCATCATCATCTTAACTTCTCCTCCACAACACTTCCTTTTACCTACCCCTCCCTCCAAGCTTGTTGTGTGCCACTGAGTCGATTGTGATTCTCAGCAACCCCAAGGAGCCCTGGTGATGCAACGGTTAAGCGCTCAGCTGCTAACCGAAAGGTTGGCAGTTTGAACCCACCCAGCTGCTCTGCGGGAGAGAGACCTGGTAATCTGCTCCCATAAAGATTACAGCCTGAAAAACCCTACTGGGCAGTTCTACTGTCACATGGGGTCACTACTGAGTCAGAATCGACTTGATAGCACCTAACAACAATAACCCTCCAAGCATTTCTTAGCTGGGCTTCCTCTAATTGAAACCACTCCATGCCACCCCCTTCCCAGTCCAGAATTCAGACTCTGAAAGAAGTGCCAGGTGACAGTTTCAGGGACACCTTAAATTCTGCATGTAGGGACAGAGCCATCAAAGAGCTCCAACTAGCACATCAATCCATTAGGGTCTGTCTGGGGTCAATAATCCATTTACCACCATCCTTTATGCCCTGTCTCCAAGCCCCCATGACCCAAGTTGTAAAACCACCCAATGGACACCAAATGACTGCCAGGCAGCCGACTAATGAGGCTGGAGACAGTATGAAGGGAGAGGGGATGGCCAGGCTGACCTCCAGGTCAGGCCTTTGGGACTGGGAGCTGAGGGCAAAGAGGAGAAGGAACGAGGAGGTGCTCTAGCTGAGAAGCAAGTGGCCCATCACATACCACTCCAGTTTTTGGCCATTTTGAACATGTTTGCCGCTCTGGCGTAGATTTCGCATGCTTCCTCTATTTTGGATGAGCCTCTGGGGGAAGAAAAGAAAGAAAAAAAAAAGATAAGGAGACCATCTAGTCTGGTATCAAAGAGAAAGAGAAAGCAAGCATCCTACTCCATGGATGGCAGAGAGGTGCCCCTACCCCAACACCCACAACTTCCCTCCAGAATCCAGTTGTGGCCTGGCCTCTGCTCTGGCTCAGATGAAAACAAGTCTGTGCACCCCTTGCCCCCTGAAAAAACCTGTTGCCGTCGAGCTGACACCGACTCATAGTGACCCTGTAAGACAGAGTAGAGCTGCCCCACAGGGTTTTCTCAGCTGTAATCTTTACAGGAGGAGATCATCAGGTCATTCTCCCGAGAAGCCACTGGGTGGGTTCAAATCACCAGCCTTTTGGTTAGTAGCCAAGCGTTTATCTGTTGTGCCACTGGGGCTCCTTATATTTGGCCCTATGGTCCAGAGATGAATTACATTCTAGCAATTTATCTTAAGAAACTAATCAGGGAAGTTATGAGACTGTTCATCACTACTGCACTACACAAGGGGCACAGTGGGTAAATTCCACCTTGGTTGATAACTGCGTGGTAAGGATCAGTGTGAATCCAACCCCCAAAATGTGGAAATGGAGCCAGTCCTCACCTTCCCACTTCTCCATTCGCATCGCCAGCTGCTCACACGACACTCTCTCTCTGATCTTAGCCACCCAGAGCTGGCTCAGAGCTCACACGTTAGAAGGACACCTTCTTCAGACTGCCAAATAGGCAGACACTAGCCCATGCCAGCTCTCACTGCCCCTGTGGGTTTGTTAATTTGCTGGAGTGACTCACATAATTCACGGGGGGTACACCATCTTTATAGCTAAAGCTTTATTACAATCAAAAAGGACACAAATGAAGAGATGCACAGGGTGAGGTCTGGGAGAGGTTACAGCACAGAGCTTCATGTCCCAAGGATGGATTCACTACCCTCTCCTACGCATTGACATCAACCAGGAAGCTCTTCTGAGCCTTAGAGCTCAGGGCTGTTATCTGCCTTCCCACGTGGCCATGGGTTTTGTGACCTCCAAGACAGCACCTGACTTGGGGGACCCTTCATTAGTATATCACTCCTAAGTCCTGGCTATATCCTGCTGTCCTTCCACCACCAATAATACTATCAGGCGTGGTCCATGAGGTCTGTGGTCTCCATAATTGCTGACATTCTCATTGCCCACATAACCAGGAGAATAAAATCCACACATCCAGAGTCCCATCAAATGGGTTTCAGGGTCTCTCTTCACCGACGAAGGAGCCCTGGTGGCACAACGGGTAAACAATTGGCTGCTAACGAAAGGTCGGCGGTTCAAACGCACCCACTGGTGCCCTAAGAGAAAGACCCGGTGATATGCTCCCGTAAAGATTACAGCCAAGAAAACCTTATGGAACAGTTCCACACTGTCATACGGGGTTGCTATGAGTTGGAATTGACCTGATGGCACCCAACAACAACTTCAATGACATCACCTGGTATTGATGTTATTTATAAAGAGAAAAGGAGTATTCTACCAATTAAATAACACATAAATCTTCAACATCCCACCCCTGCCCCTGTGTTAACTGCCCCAGTAGCACTCCTGGAAAGCTGTCAGCATGAACCAGGGCTGGTGGTGGCCACTAAGTTTATTTTCAGAGCTGTGCCCAGAATACTCCTTTATGCAGGACGACTGGTGCAGTGTGGCCAACCTACTGGTCTTCTGAGTCACACGAGTGCGTGTTACAATAGTCAAACCAGAGTCCCACGGCCACACTCCCTGGAGATCCTGCACGGTGGGTATGAGTGGGACCCAGGAGTCTGATTTTTAACAATGGTCCCGGGTGATTCCGACGACTGAGCAAACTGGAGGGAAAAACTGACCTAACCAATCCCCTGGCAAGGAAGAGTTTGCCCTGGTCAGGCTGTGTCAGCTGTCGGCAAATACTCTGCAGAGAGGTGGGCTGGCTGACTGGGGAATGAATCAGGCCTCCTGAATCTAAAGTGGAGGTTCAGTAGCAGAATTCTCGCCTTCCACCCAGGAGACCTGGATTCGATTCCCAGCCAATGCACCTCAAGCACAGCCACCACCTGTCAGTGGAGGCCTGCACGTTGCTACGATGCTGAAAAGGTTTCAGCGGCACTTCCAGACTAAGACAGACTAGGAAGAAAAGCCTGATGACCTACTTCTGAAAATCAGCCAATGAAAACCCTATGGATCACAATGGTCTCATCTGTTGTGTATGGGGTTGCCATGAGTTGGGGGTCAACTGGATGGCAGCTAATAACAAGAAGAAGGTTCTTATTTAGATGAAAAGCCTGCCCCCTCTGCCTTCTGGGGCTCTGTTGACGCTGTCTCCCTGTCCCTCACGCT
This sequence comes from Trichechus manatus latirostris, assembly GCF_000243295.1. NCBI lineage: Eukaryota > Metazoa > Chordata > Mammalia > Sirenia > Trichechidae > Trichechus > Trichechus manatus. Next base: position 2,444,020 of record NW_004444023.1, read on the forward strand.
GACCCAGCAAGTGGCCCTGAGTAATTCATTCCTCCCACACTCACACTGACTCAGCTGGTCTGACTCTGCACATTCACCCTGCCCCATTGTGTTGCCCTCCAACCTCACCCACATGACATACCACACACACCAGGGACCTGGGACCCTTGTATGGAGTGACTTCTTTACAACACACTCCTCGCCTTGGAGAGGTAAGGACCCTTCACACCCTCCCAGCAGAAGAGAATTCGGAAGGATGCCTCTTGCTTGGGCCTGGCTGCAAAAAGCCTCCAGAGGATCCTCACTGTGACACTCTCTGAAAGAGGTGCAATCACAGACCTCAGTCACAGATCTGCCGGCCCCACAGATTCCCCCACTGGCTCATCCTTCCTCTCCTTGTGGGTACAATGAGGTCCTGTCCACCGTCAGGCGCTCTGGCAAAGCTCAATCTCCTGGAGGAGCAGAAATGGCACATCCCACTGAGAGGCCCAAAGCTGGGCAATCAGCCATTAAGAGTCAGCCCCAGTCGAGGCTTGTTTTGGCTCAGTGGATGACGTGGACACAGGACACGAAGCAGGTCAGCTGCCCAGGCTGAAATTCTATGATCCCAGCCTAAGCTGAGCCAGCTCTGTGGCAGTAAACAGTCTCACTGTAGGGTGGGAAGTCCGAGGGATTAGCGCCTGCTCGGACCTCCAGGCAGGCCTCCTTCCCGGTCCAGTCACTTCCAAGGCCAGGGGATGGCAGGTGGAACTCGACAGGGAGAGGGCATGCCCAAGAAAGAGTACCCCCCTCTTCTTTTGGAAAAGAGAATGAGGTCCGGGGGGGTGGGCGGAGTGACCTCCCCAGGGTCTGGGGCAGATCCCAGAGGAGAGCCACTGATCTGCAGAACAAATACCTAAACAGCTATCTTGTGCTGGCAGTGGGGATAAACAGCAGCAAACAAAGGAGAAGGCCCTGGCCCTCAAAGGTGGAGGGTGCTGGCAACAAACAGGAAATTAGCAAGACAATTTCAGAGTGATGAAGTGCTAGAGGGACTTGGGGGTGGGGGGAGTCTTGCTCTGAATGCACAGGACCAGCAGGGACCACTGCTCTCCAGGATGTGAGGCTGTGCTTAGTACTCAATGATGATGAGGAAGCCAACCATGAAAAGAGGAAAGGGCATTCCAGACAGAGGGCACAGTGGGTGCAAAGGCCCTGCGGCAGAAACAGGCTCCAGTATGGCTTCAGCGCAGGAAATGAGGCTGTAGAGGAGGCAGGGATGCCCCATGCTGGAGGCCAGGATAAGGGTTTGGGCTCTATTCTACCATAACAGGAGGGTTCCGAACAGGGGAGTGACCAGCACGAGACAGTCCCAGCTCTCTGCTCTACCAGGCTGCGCCACATGGTAGGTGGACATGTCACCCCTGGGTTTCCAGGCCAAGTGAGACCTTACTCAGGAAGGGCACTCTCCCAGGTGAAAACAGCTAACTCCAAGGGGAAGAAACCTTCTGCAAGGGGAAGAGGCCTTCCCCCTCTGCCCCCTGCCCTCGATCCAGGAAAGCTAGCAGGGCCTGCCTCTTCTGAAGGGCTCCGGTGGCAGCAACAGCTGAAGGTCCCTCCCCCACTGACTCCCCCCAAGCTGCCTTGGCTTCACTCTTCCATCCCACGGCTCTGAGCTGGATGGAGCCGGGAATAGAGAGAACTGGTTTGGGCCGGCCTGTGCAGGGCTGTCTATAATTACCAGCTCTGCTCTGCCTCCTCCTCCCAGGCAGAGGAAGCGATCTCAGGTCTCCCAGGCACAGCCGCCAACCTTCAGCGACTGCCATATGGAGGGCGAGTGAGTGCTGCCAGGACCACAGACGGCGCAGGAATTGCCAAGCCAGGGGGTCTGTGGGACAGTCTCAACCCCCTCACCTCCTCCATCCCCTGGGCACGTCCTGACTTCCAGAAACATGCTCCTCCCTCACAGTTCCCCAAAGAACCTCAAAAAGGCAGGGCAGATGGAGAAACTCCCCCATTTTAGGTTCTCATTCCTCTTACTCCCTATGGTAGCCACAGCCATCGGCCCACGGTCCTCAGCAGTCGGCACCTCCAGATGGAAAGAACAGCTCCCACTACCCGTCAGAGCCCAGCTCTCAAGATGCTACTGAAGCTTCACCAGTTGCTACAAAGGCTCACGCTCAGGGTTTATGACCTCCTAGGCACGCTATGGAAATCCTGGTAGCATAGCGGTTAAGAGCTATGGTTGCTAACCCAAAGGTCGGCAGTTCGGGTCCACCAGGTGCTCCTTAGAAACCAATGGGGCAGTTCCACTCTGTCCGATAGGGTCACTATGAGTTGGTATCGACTCGATGACATGGGTTTGTTTGTTTGTTTTTTAAGGCATGCTACAAGGAGCCCTGGTGGTGCAATGGTCAAGCACTTGGCGGCTGCTAACCAGAAGGTGGGCGGTTCAAACCCATCGGTGGCTCCACAAGAGAAATACCTAGTGATCTGCTTCTGTAAAGATTACAGGCTGAAAGGCGGAAACTGCAGAACAGAATTTCAAGTTCTCGCAGACTCCAGACTCCCTGGAGCCATGAAGGTTGGATGAACCCCTAAAACTATTGCCGAGATAATTTTTAACCTTTAAACCAAAAATATCCTCTGAAGTCTTCTAAAAACCAAATTATAGTTTAGCTTAACTAGTAAAAAAATGTTTGCCTGGAGCATTACACTTTTTTTTTAGAACTATCAACATGGGATCAAATGGACAACAGCAACTTGCCATGAGACCAGAACTGGATGGTGCCCAGCTACCATTACTGAACATTTTGATAACAGATTCTATAGAAGAATCCTGATCAAAAGGAATAAAATACGGAACAGAATTTCAAATTCTCATGGAATCCAGATTTTCTGAAGCCATGGAGGCTGGATGAACCTCTGAAACCACTGCCCTAAGATAATCTTTAGATCTTAAACCAAAAATATCGTCCGAAGCTTCTTAAAACCAAATAATAGTTTAGCTTAACTAGTAAAGAATGTCTGCCATGAGCATTATACTCTTTTAAGAACTATCCATATGGGATCAAATAGACAACAGCGACTCAAAAAATTAGATAGGAACCTTAGGGGGCAGTGAGTTTACGTGAATGGGGGAGGAAAACTCAGAAAAGAAGGGTGAGAATGGCTGCACAACTCTAAGCATGCAACAGTGTCACTAAAGGTACATGTAGAAACTGTTGTATTGGTATATGTTTTGCTATGTATATTCTCAACAAGAACAAAATAAATAAAACTATATGTATATTTTAAAAAAAGATTACAGCCTAGGAAACCCCATAGGGCAGTTCTACTCTGTCCTATAGAGTTGCTATGAGTCAGAATCGACTTGATGGCACACAACAACGACAGGCACCCTACCTGCAGGGGCAGAACAGCTGCTCACAGTCACCTTTGAGATGAGCATTACCCCTGCTCTACAGATGTGGAGTCCCTGGGTGGTGAAAATGGTTAACATGCTCATTTGCTAACTGAAATGTTAGAAGTTTGAGTCTACCCAGAGGCAACTTGGAAGAAAGGCCTGGTGATCTACTTTCAAAAACTCCCTGAAAACTTTATGGAGCACAGGTCTACTCTGATACACATGGGATCACCGCGAGTCTGAGTAGACTCCACAGCAACTGGTTGGACATATAGAAGAGAAAGCTGCTGCTCAGAGAGGTTAAGGGATTTGCCCACGCTTACACCACAACATGCGTACACCACCAGGACGCGGCAGGGTTGGGAAATGCAACTCCAGCCCGGAGAATCCAGTCCTGCCCTTGCCTCTCACCCGCCGTGTGATCTGTCCAGGAGTTTTCTGGAAAATGAGGGCAGACACGGCCTGTCTGCTCTAGCCTTTCTAGATTAAACAAGTTGGCGTGTCTCGGGTTTCCCTCAGCTGGCAAGCGGAGGGCCCTCTGCCTGCGTGCGCAGAGCTTCCCCCCGCCCTCGGTGCCAGGGCAGGCCTCAGTAAAGCCAGTGGCCACTGAACTACCCCCACCCTCTCCGGTGCTGCAGGCAGAGAGAACACTGAAACACAAAGGCTGCCGGTTATCTGAGATCCACCCAACACAGGGAACAGGCAGCCCCAACCTTGCTGCTCCATCCAATTGTATCCTGAGCTGTGGCGCTGTGGGGGCCCACAACACCCCCCACCTGCATCCCCTGTGAGGGCTGAGCCCTTCACCGCCCCCTCCCGCTGTGGTGCACCCTGCCTAATGGGCTGTGAGCTCTGCAGGGTGGGGCCGGGGAGCCGCACTGTTCTATCTCCCCGCAGTGCCTGCACAGGGCCCAGCAACCATGAAAGAACAAAGCTCTATGTGCACACAGCCTGGCTTTGAGGTCATCCTAGGACGTTCTCGTGACCTGCCTGTGCAGGCGGTGTGGAAGGAGAACAGAAGGACTTTGGAGCCCAGACGCCTGGGCTGAAATCAGCCTCAGGCACTTGCCAGCTGTGTGACCCTGTCATCTCTGAGCCTCAGTCTCTTTATCTGTAAAATGGAGACAGTAGAACCGACCTTGGAGGAGCTTTGGTGAGGGACAGAGATCAGGTAGGAACCCTGGTGGCGCAGTGGTTAAGCGCTCAGCTGGCAGCCGAAAGGTCGGCAGTTTGACCCCCCAGCCGCTCCTCGGGAGAAAGATGTGGCAGTCTGCTTCTGTGAAGATTTACGGCCTTGGAAACCCTATGAGGGAGTTCTACTCTGTCCCACAGGGTCGCTATGAGTCAGAACCGACTTGACGGCAACGGGTTTTTTTTTTTTTTTTTTTTTTTTTGAGAGATCAGGTACACTCAAGTCTGGCACGATGGCAGCACAGAGCGGGCGCTACTGTACAGAGGAGCAATGCACTTAAAGGTGTGCGGCCACCTGGAAATGGGAATCCCAGAGTTCCCCACGGTCGGGGAGCAATCTCAGACGTCAGAGTCTGGCTCATGGCTCCCCAGCCTCAGGCTTCCCGTCACGGGGCTAACACTCAATGCCTGCAGGACTGCTGAAAGGGCAGGTGCTCTGCCACCTAGCAAGGTCTCAGTCAACAGGGGTGGCACTCCCATCGGCCCTGCACAGACAGCAGAGTCTGGAAACGTGTGCCTACTTCAAAGTCTCAGTGTGGGCACCGTCTCCGCCACCCCCAGATCAGCTAGGTGTTGCCCCTCCCTCGGTTCCAATGTCCTGTGCCTCCCTCCACCTTATTCCTTGCCACATTTTGCCGATATTTCCTATTTATGGGCCCATCTCCCTCTGAAACCATAAGCTCAAAGGCAGGCCCTCCTTTGTTACTTACACTGATGCCCCACTGTCCCCCAACAGGATGCTGACTCGTAGCCCAAGAGCTGATGTGTTTCCTTCTCTTAAAAGGATTTTTCAGAATGACCCCTGCCTCTAAATCCTGATCAAATCTGGGAAAATGCAGAACAGAATTTCATATTCTCATGGACTCCAGACTTCTGGAGCCATGGAAGCTGGAGAACCCCCAAAACTATTGCCCTGAGATAAACTTTAAACCTTAAATCAAAAATAACCCCTGAAATTTCCTTTTTTTTTTTAAATTGTGCTTTAGATGAAGGTTTACAGAGCAAATTAGTTTCTCATTAAACAATTAATACACATACTGGTTTGTGACATTGGTTGCCAACCCCACGACATGTCAACATTCTCCCCTTCTCGACCTTGGGTTCCCCATTACCAGCTTTCCTGTCCCCTCCTGCCTTCTTCTCCTTGCCCCGGGGCTGGTGTGCCCATTTAGTCTCATTTTGTTTTATGGGCCTGTCTAATCTTTGGCTGAAGGGTGAACCTCAGGAGTAACTTCAGTACTGAGTTAAAAGGGTTTCTCAGGGTTTCTCCAGTCTCTGTCAGACCAGCAAGTCTGGTCTGTTTTTGTGAGTTAGAATTTTGTTCTATATTTTTCTCCAGCTCTGTCTGGTCCCCTCTGTCGTGACCCCGTCAAAGCAGTCGGTGGTGGTAGTCGAGCACCATCTAGTTGTGCTGGACTCAGCCCGGTGGAGGCTTGTGGTAGTTGTGGTTCATTAGTCCTTTAGACTAATCTTTCCCTTGTGTCTTTGGTTTTCTTCATTCTCCGTTGCTCCAGACGGGATGGGACCAGTGTAGAGCATCTTAGATGGCTCTCACAAGCTTTTAAGACCTTAGATACTACTCACCGAAGTAGGATGTAGAACATTCTCTTTATAAACTGTGTTATGTCAATTGAGTTAGAGGTCCCCCAAGACCATGGTCGCCAACCTTCAGCCCAGTAATTTGGTCCCTCAGGGAGTTCAGATGCATCTGTGAAGCTTCCGTGACCTTGCCTTGTACAAGCTGTGCCGACTTCCCCAGTTTTCAGTACTGTCTTATCCTTCACCAAGGCTACCACTTATCTATTGTCTATTTAGTGTTTTTCCCTCCCCACTCCCTTCCCTCCCTCTTAACCATCAAAGACTGTTTCTTTCCGTGTGTGTAAACCTTTTCATGAGCTTTTATAATAGTGGCCTCATACAGTATTTGTCCTTTTGTAGCTGACTTATTGCACTCAGCATAATGTCCTCCAGATTCACCCATGTTGTGAGATGTTTCACAGACTCATCATTGTTCTTTATCGTTGTGTGGTATTCCACTATGTGTATGTACCATAGTTTGTTTATCCATTCATCTGTTGATGGGCACTTAGGTTATTTCCATCTTTTTGCTATTGTGAATAATGCTGCAATGAACATGGGTATGCATATGTATATTCATGTGATGGCTCTTCTTTCTCTAGAATATATTCCTAGGAGTGGGACACCTGGATTGTATGGTATTTCTATCTCTAGCTTTTTAAGGAAGTGCCATATCGTTTTTCAAAATGGTTGTACCATTTTGCATTCCCACCAGCAGTGCATAAGAGTTCCAATCTCCCCGCAGCCTCTTCAACATTTGTTATTTTGTTTTTTTGATTAGTGCCAGTAATGTCGGGGGTGAAATGGTATCTCATTGTAGTTTTGATTTGCATTTCTCTAATGGCTAGTGATTCTCAGCATCTCCTCATGTGTCTGTTAATAACCTGAACGTCTTCTTTGGTGAAGTGTCTGCTCATATCCTTTGCCCATTTCTTAACTGGATTATTTGTCTTTTTGTTGTAGACGTGTTGGATTTTTCCTGTACATTTTAGAGATTAGACCTTTGTCGGTTTTGTCATAGCCAAATTTTCTTTTTCCCGACCTGTAGGTTCTCTTCTTACTCTTTTGGTGAAGTCTTTTGATGAGCACAAGTGTTTAATTTTTTAAAAGATCCCAGTTATCTAGCTTATCTTCTGGTGTTTGTGTATTGTTAATTATGGTCTGTACCCTGTTTATGCCGTGTATTAAGGCCTCTAGTGTTGACTCTATTTTTAATTTTATGATCTTTATAGTTTTTGGTTTTGTATTTATGTCTTTGATCCAATTTGAATTAGTTTTTGTGTATGTTGTGAGGTATGGGTCCTGTTTAATTTTTTTACAGATGGACATCCAGTTTTGCCACCACCATTCGTTAAAAAGACTGTCCTTTGACATTTAATGGACTTTAGGTCAGCCTTTGTTCCCCTGAAGTTTCTTAAAACCAAATAATAGTTTAGCTTAACTAATAAAGAATGTCTACCTTGAATATTATGCTCTTTTAAGAACTGTCTATATGGGATCAAACTGACAACAGCAACTCAACTTGAAAGATTAAAGAGGAACTTTAGGGGATAGTGAGTTTATGTTAATGGAGGAAGAACAACTCAGAAAAGGAGGGTGAGAATGGTTGCACAACTCGAAGAATTTAATCAGTGTCACTGAATTGTACACGCAAAAACCACAGCACTGGTGTATGTTTTGCTGTGTATATTCCCAACAATGACAAATAAAATAAGTTATATATATACATACATATATAAAAAAAAAAAAGATCCCTGCCTCTCAGTTGCCCCATCCTGAACAGGAGGATCACTGAATCTCTGTATGAGCAAGCAGTGAAGTCCCCTCCATCAAATAAGGCCGGAGCCCTGGGACTGCAGAAAGAGGGCCGCCAAATTCCTCAGAAACCTCATGTCCCCTAAGGGAAACCTGCGCTCCAGACTGGGCAAGAGATTCCAAGCGTCCTCCGTGCAGCCTGGCAGCCAGCAGGGCACCGGGAATCACCACTGCGAACATGCTCTGTGGGCTGAAATTATTCTGGAAGCTCCTGGCTCCCTCACCAGGTCCCATGGAGATCCCAGGTGGGCCCTGCATGTGGAAGCCCCGCGTGACCCGGGCAGCAACACTTCCTTCACACAAATAGGCCCTCCTGGGCTCCTGGAGTGCGGGTGCCCACAAACAGTGCCAACAGGCATGGGTGTGCCAACATTTGACCTTTAGGAACCGCTGTTTGTATACAGGGGGACATCCTGTCATCTCTATTCTCCATCACCCACAGTTCAACTACCAATGACAATACCCAATAGTAATAAAAAAAAATAATAGCCAGCACTTAATAAGCACTTCCCAGGGCCAGCACTGTGCCCTCACCACTTTACACGCATAATCTCACTTATTCCTTAAAACCACCCTATGATGCTTGTATTACTATCATTTTCATTTCACAGATGAACAAACTTCGTGACCGTGTTGGTATCCAAGTGGAAAGGAGCTTTTATTTTGGATTTTTAGGGGTGGGGAGGGGGGATGTTAGGGATGAGGAAAAGCCACAGGGAACAGAGCCAGTGCTCAGAATCTGCAGGACCCCAAGGGGCACAGCAGTGAGGGTCTCTGTGTCCACTGGGAAATACTGGGCGGGGGGACGAAGAAGTGCACCTGACTCTCCCCTCTCCTTCTTCGCTGTCTCCTTGTGCTTTACTTGGGAAATCACTAGGAGTTTGGGCTGCTTCCCCAGCACCTGCCCCAGCTGACCCTGTCTCCACGGGCTGGGGAGTGGAGGAACAGAGCAGGGAGCAGAAGGGAAGGTACAAACGCGGCTTCTGCTCCTGAAGTAACTGCCTGTTGGTGTACCGAAGCCCCCTAGTGCCTGGCAGCCCAGAAACAAAGAAGAGGGAAGAAGGTAGCTAAGCAAACACCAGCCCACCACTGGGAGGGGAGAGGGACTGCCCAGGTCCCAGGGGGCGCAGCCAGCTTGGCCCTTCTGACACTCCAATTTGGGATGATGCCAACCCTGAGGTTCCCAGAAGAGAGGGAGAAGCACCAGAGCCAAGCTGTGCCCTAACACTCCCCTCCAGGACTTGGACTCAGAAGACCTTAAGAAGATGGAGGGCTGTAAAATGTTCAACACAGACAAGAAGGGAAGGAGTTGTCATGAGGGTTCCTGTGCGTGAGGAGCCCGACGTGGGTGCTCCGAGCTGACCCCCAGCTTCTCTCCCAGCCAGGCTCCAATAGATCGGTCGCCTCCCTTCCCGGCCCTGGCCTTGCTCACTCACTCCACTCTCTCGGCACCATCTCAATGTCTCTTGGAGCTGGAAGGGACTGTGATGAAGCCTGTTCTTTCTTTCAAATATCTGGAGAAAACAGCCATGCCTGGGGGAAGGGGGAGACGGTTAGGAGGCAGTGGCTCCCCAACACAGCTAGTCTGCCAACATCCTTCTTAAACGTAGTGCCCAGGAATGGGAGCCTCTAGGAGGAGCTACTGAGAAAGCACAGCCCAGGGCTGGAACGCAGCCTCTCCCACCTGCTGACTGTGTGACTGGGCAAGGAAGTCAACTTCTGAGCCTCCATGTAGCCACCTCCACGGGGATTTTGTGAGGACAAAATGAGAGAAAGGAGTCCTGGTGGTGCTTGGCGGCTAACAGAAAGATTGGTGGTTCGAATTCACCGAGCAGCTCTGTGGGAGAAAGACCTAGCAATCTGCTTCCGTAAAGACTACAGCCAAGAAAACACAAAACTCTGTGAAGCAGTTCTACTCTGCAACACGTGGGGTTGCCATGAGTCGGAATCGACTTGACGGCAATGGGTATTATTATTGTTACTTCTGCAATGGCCCTCTGCCTTCACTCCCCACCACCTAACCTACCCCCCACACAAGCTGCTTCTTCCCTTTCTAGTTTTATGTTCTAATGACATGGACTCAGAGAGTCACTATGAGTCAGAATCAACTCAACACAGTACATAACAGAACTCCCTCGAGTTAAACCTTCCCGCCTCTGGGCCTTTGCTAAAGCTGCTCCCTCTGCCTGGAGTGCTTGTCCCCCACCCATACCCCTGCCAGAGAGCACCACAAGGACTTCTGTTTATCCTCCGAGCTGGAGCTTGGCCAGCCTCTCCTCCAGGAAGCCATCCCCTGCCCCTCAAGATCTTGGTGTCCCTGTCATTCTGGGCAGAACCGCCCCTCCTGCTAGATGGCTGTTCGCACTATTTCTGCTGCCCAGAACACTCTCCCAGGCCCGCTCCCTTAGCAAAATCTTGGGCCCACTCCTCATAAAGAGCCTTCCTCCAGTTCACACACTTCCTCTCATCTCAGAACTTCACCTGCACGACATAATCTATACCTCATTGCATCACACAAGTTTGCTTTGCTCAAGTTTGGCAACATTAATCTTGCCTTAAAGAGCCCTGGTGGTGCAACGGTTAAGCACTCGGCTACTGACCGGAAGTTAGCAGTTTGAACCCACCAGCCGCAGCACGGAAGAAAAGACCTGGCAATCTGCTCCCGTAAAGATTTTAGCCTAGGAAGCCCTATGGGGCAGTTCTACTCTGCCTTATAGGGTTGCTATGAGCCAGAATAGACTCAACAGCAAACAACAACAAATCTTGCCTTCTCATCTAGCGTGCAAGTGCCTCAAGGACTCTGACCTCACTGGCCTAGCAGCTCCCTTCAAGCACAACCCAAGAGCACCCCAATTTCTAGTCAGAAGGGACCAGACACCCAGAAAAACGACTACCTGAAACTGAGCTCTTGGCCCCACCCCCAAAAGACCGCACTTGAACTTCTCCCCTTGTGAAGAGAAAAAACACACATACCCGCTCTCCCCCTGCAGCTTCTAAAACAACATTCCTCGCCTGATCAATATGATCCATCAGTCCCGGATGTTTCTGCACACCACTTTCCTCAAGTCCTTTTGCTACACATTATCGAGCCTCAGATAACAAGGGAGGGCTCCTTCCACCATCTCCTCTCCGGAAAGGAACTTCCCTTCATTTCTTACCAACCTCTACTGGGCTCCTAACGCAGTCTCTTCTAGCCCCCAAGCCCTCCTCCCAAACTCCATTCCCTAGCCTTCTGGGGGCTCTCCCAGTCTCACAGCCATCCCTGGTCTCTGCCTCTCTTGAGTTCTCAGAGTCCATGCCCCGTGCACACCTGCAGTTCTTCCTAACTCTTCTTTGTTGGTAGTTAGCTGCAGTGGAGTCCGTTCCAACTCATGGCGACCCCATGTGTGCAGAGTAGAACTGCTCTAGAGAGTTTTCAAGGCTGTGACCTTTCACAAGCAGACAGCCAGGCCTGTCTTCCAAGGTGCCTCAGGATGGATTCAAACCACCAACCTTTCACCTAGTAGTCAGGTTAAGCACCATGTGAGCCACCCAGGGACTCCTTCCTAACTCTCTGTTGTTTTTATTAGGTGCCACTGAGTCCATTTTGACTCATTGTGACCCCCAAGTGACAGATTAGAACTGCCCCACAGGGTTTTCTTGGCTGTAATCTTTATGGGAACAGACTACCAGGCCTTTCTCCCACAGAGCTACTGGGTGAGTTTGAACAGCGAACCCTGCAGTTAGCAGCCAAGCACTTAGCTGCTGCGCCACCAGGGCTCCTCTCCTAACTCTCTAAAATGACCAATTCCTCTCCCAGTCTTCCTCACAGTCCCGACAGCTTCCCTTTCACCCTTTCCAGTCCCTCCCTCAGCATCATCCTCCTCTACTCCAGCGATCCCTACTTCTTCTGCCCAGAGCCCTCTAACCTCACAGATCCCCATGGCCCAGAGCCATTTGCCCACTCCTTTTCACCTCCTCTTTATCACACTCAGGCTTCTCCCCCCTTGGATCCCTCCTCAACTCCTCCCAGACCTCTCCCCTTGGGCTGGGGTCTTAATTCCTGCCAGCACCCCCTACAGGCTCCAAGCTTGTTTCCTCAAATTAACAACAGCAAACACTTTCCGAGCTTTAACCACATCCAGGCTCGCTTCTGAGCACTTACACACTCACAGCAAACCTCTGAGATAGGTTTTACTAGTGATCCTTTTTCATAGGGAAGTTCAACAACTTATCCAGGATGCCAAAATAAGTGGCAGAATCACACTTCACACCTGGGCTTTATGACACTCCAAAACCACTAAGATGCCTCAAAGAATGTCATCAGGAGTACTTTTAAGAGCTAATAAATTTTACATGAAATATCCGTCATGTCATAGGCATTAGTTCCGTCTGGCAGGCCCCTATCAGGCCTTCTTCTCAGCCTGCCCCAGCTACTGTCCTCAGACCTCCCCGTCTTTACTCAGTGATCACACAGCAGCCTTCACTCACCCCCCTTTGGTTCCTCAGTTCCCTCATGTCTCCATTTGACCCCTCAATCTCAGCCAAGCCAGCATCAGTCATTCCCCATCGCATGTTCCTCTCCAGTCTCTGAGCCCAGGCCTCCTCCATCACCCCCAGGGACTCCTCCAACTGGGTCGCAATCAAGCATAAACTCCTCTTAGACTGGTCATCACCCCAGGCACTTTGCACACCTTGGACTTGAGCTCACCACTCTGCGGATCCCCTGGTCTGGTGTCAGATTCCTCAGTCCTCACCCGTTACCCAGGGTCCACACAAATCCACTTCTGCGGGCCTCAGGAATGCCAACAACTGGGAAGGTGGCCTCAGCCCCAGGCCGCATCAAGGATCCTTCAAGAAGGTTCTTCTACCGCTCCGAAAGACTCCTTAACCTGGTTCCCGCAACCCTCTAGGCCGAGCCCCTTTCAAGGCCTCGGCCCATATTCCGTTGGCCTATGTTCTCCCCTGGCCCCTTGGCCCGTCTTGGGCCTAAGTTCCCTTAGCCGCTTCAAGATGGTGTCGCCTCGGCTTGTGTCTTCCCAGCCCAGGTCCCCTCTGCCGTCTCGCTGTCTCTCCTCACACCGTGCGGCCAGGGTCTGAGCCCCCTGGCCCTCAGCCTGTGTCCCCCTGCTGCCTCAGACCATGTCGCCTCATCCCGGAATCCCTTCCGTCCCCTCGGCCCGAGACCTTCGCGCCTGCCCCGCCGCCTCAGGCCGTGACTCCTTCGGCCCCTCACTCAGCCTAGGTCGCAGCCGGCCCTCGGCCGGGTTCTTACCCAAAGAGGCCGGAGAAAAAGGACTGCGAGTTCTTCACTTTGCGCTCCGCCTCTGCCAGCAGCGCTATCGCCTCCGCTTCCTTCCCGGAGTTGTCCATGGCGGTCGCAAATGGACTCAGCAACTACCCAAACCGAGCCCTAGGAAGACTCAACCCCGGCCCGACCGCGGAAGGCAGATCGGGGAGCTTAGGGACCTGCGTTGACGTCGCACCGGCGCGGACCGCCGGCTGCCCACCACCATGTGACTCACGCCGACCAACCAGAAGCCTCGTGGCAGTGTGCTCCCCCATCGGCCACGCCCTCTTCAGGCACCGCTCACCGACCAGGGAGCTGTAACCTCCAATCCGCGTCCGCCGACTTCGACGCGTACGCACACATGCTCGTACGCCAGCCTCAGTCCCTACGTGACTCCGCGTAAGCCAATCCAAATCTTCACCGTGAAGGATCCGCCCCACGGCGCTACCTTTCAGGTTCTTACTCCACCAATTATCAGCTGTCCTCACTAGCACCCGCCCCTCCGTACAGGACTTCAGCACTAGTCAGGTGACAGCCGACCCTCACGTGACAGTCGACAGTTCCCCGGTGCAGAGCTTCGTGCCGCCGCTTCTATGATTATCTCCCGCTGTTCTCCTGTTGGAAGAGCGTGTGTGGTAAAAAGGAAAACATTCTGTCTTTTCTTGCGCCCTCTGCCGACAACTGCTGAAACTGGTTTGGGGTTGGGGGAGTTAGTGAAGTACTCCAAAGACCAGAAACAAAAATTTGAGAAGAGGTTTTCTAACTCTGCTTGCATAGAAACAGCTAGGAAGGGTGTTAAATATCCATGTTCAACAGTTACGTGAAATATCTACAACAGGCAAATGTATAGACACCAAACTGATTGTGCCAGAGGCGGGGGGTTGGGGGCGGTGCTGAATGGGTACTGTGTTTGGGATGATCAAAAATTTTGGATATAGTGGTGATAGTTGTACATTGTGAATGTAATTAACGTAACTGAATTGTACACTGAAAATGGTTAAAAATAGCAAATTTTGTGTTATGTATTTTACCCCAATAAAATAAAAAGTCTTAGCTTTAAGCACACCTAGAGCCTAGATCTTGGTTTCTAACACTATAATAAAAGAACTAGGGGCAGGGCATTATGCAGAGTGATCCTGGAGCATCTTATAGTGCCAGAAGTAAGGAAATGTTAAAGCAAAAACAAAACGCACGCACACAATGCTGGGGGTAGGTCAGGGGTAGTCTGTAATCTTTACGGAAGCAGACTGCCACATCTTTCTCCCACAGAGTGGCTGGTGGCTTTGAACTGACAACCTTTAGGTTAGCAGCTGAGCACTTAACCACCCTGCCAGCAAGGCTCCTCAAAAAGGACATTCGGTAAAAGCTAAGGACATTTGAATAAAGTATGTTGTTCTTGTTAGGTGCCATCGAGTCAGTTCCGACTCGTAGCGACTCCATGTGCAATAGAAAGAAACACTGCCCGGTCCTGTGCCATCCTCACAAACGTTGCTATGTTTGAGCCCATTGCTGGAGCCACTGTGTCAATCCATCTCATTGAGGGGCTTCCTCTTTTTTGCTGACCCTCTACTTTACCAAACATAATGTCCTTCTCTAGGAACTGGTCCCTCCTGATAACATGTCCAAAGTACCTGAGACAAGGTGTTGCCATCCTCGCTTCTAAGGAACATTCTGGCTGTACAGATGTAGCTGGTTCTTCTGGTAGTCCATGGCATATTCAATATTCTTCACCAACCCCATAATTCAAAGGCATCAATTTTTATTTGGTCTTCCTTATTCATTGTCCAGCTTTCACATGCATATGAGGCGACTGAAAATACCATGGCTTGGGTCAGGTGCACCTTAATCCTCAAAGTGACATCTTTGCATTTTAACACTATAAAGAGGTCTTTTGCATCAGATTTGCCCAATGTGATACACCGTTTGATTTTTTGACTGCTGCTTCCAGGGCACTGAATGAAGTATGGACTTCAGTTAATAATAATGTATCAATATTGGTTCATTAATTATAACAAGTGTACCATAACCATGTAGGATGTTAGTAATAGGGAAAGTAGGTGTAGGGTATATGAGAACTCTCTGTACGATCTTTGCAATTTTTCTGTAAATCTAAAATTGTTCTAAAATTAAAAGTTCATTTTAAAAATTCAGGTTCCAGGGTCCTGCCCCTATCTGATTCAGATTCTGAAAGCCTGGGGCCGGGCACAGGCATCTGCATTTTTTCCCACAGGATCCTAGATGATTTGGATGCAGACAATCTGGGAACCACCATTTGAAAAAATGCTGTTTGGGGTTTGGCTGAGTGGCATAAGGCACAAGAAACCTCCACCCCACTCTTTTCTTAAACAGGCTTTCCGGGACCACCCACTGGTGGCTGCCACTGTATCCTGACAACAAATCGGGTGGGGTGAGTCTGGACCATCACAAGCAGTTTTGGTTCCGTGTCCGTCGAAGCAGCCCTGTTGTAAGAGCTTCCATGTGTTTTAACTGTTAAGTTTCAGAGCAATTTGTTGTGCAGTAATAGATAACTAATATACCCATTGCTGTCAAGTCAATTCCGACTCTTAACAACCCTACTGGGCAGAGTAAAACTGCCCCGTGGGGTTTCCAAGGCTGTAATCTTTACAAAATCAGGCTGCCACATCTTTCTCCCGCAGAGTGGCTGGTCGGTTTAACTATCAACCTTTAGGTTAGCAGTTGAGAGCTTAACCGCTGCACCACCAGGGCTCCTGATAACTAATGTACCACCCCCAACCCTTTTAGCCAAAGTCCTTTCCAGAGCCATGGAGTCTGACTTACTCTTTAAGGTGTGACCTAGGCAATAACAGCAATAGGTTAAACAGGAGCTAAGTCTGTATGGTGCACCCTTCCACACACTTAATTTACTTTTTCTCATTTAACAGATACATGGTAGGTGGGGTATGCATTTTTCATCCCATTTTACAGATGAGAGAAATGAGGCCCACACAGGAGAAATGACTTGTCTTTGGTCATGATGAAGGAAGAGGTACCGGGATGCAGATTTGGGTTCACCTGATGCCTGAGGTCTTTCCCTTAACCTCGGAGACGAAACTGCTTTAAACCACTTCCTTTTCTGCTCCTCCTCCCACTGTGGAGCACTTACCTAAAATGCTGCCCCTCTGTGAACCTTCTGACACCACCCTCTGTCCTGCTCAGAACACAGCACAGCCGTAGACACGGTCACGCCGCGATGCCATCACCATCGGTGCCGCTCTTCGCCATCTTGGCTGATGGCGTGCACTCAGCTGCTGAAGCCCCAAACCTACACAGCAGGCTTGATTCTGCCCTTTTCCTACCGCCTCTCCCCAATGTGCAGCCCATCAACAAGTCTGTAGAGTCCAGCTCCGAAAGGCAACCCTAGTCTGAGGGCTTCTGTCCCTCTGCACTGCTCCCGTGTCCCCCACATCCCCAGCCCAGGCCACCAGCACTTTTAACTTAGAGCCTTCTATCCACTCTCCAGCTTCCACTCCTGTTCCCTACAGCCCATTCTCTACAGCTGCCAGAGAGCTTTTTCAAAAAAGGTATTGCTGTTGTTAGCTGCTGTTGAGTTGGCCCCCAACTCATGGCGACCCCATGCACAATGGAACAAAAAACTGCCCAGTCCTGCACCATCCCCATGAGTGGTGGCAGATCAGACTGCTGTGATTCATAGAGTTTTCATCGGTTGATTTTCAGAAGTAGATTGCCAGTCCTTTCTTCCTAGTCCATCTTAGGAAGCACCGCTAAAACCTATTCAGCATCAGAGCAACACACAGGCCTCCAGTGACAGACAGGCAGTGGCTGCGCATGAGGTGCTCTGGCTGGGAATGAAGCCCGGGTCTCCGTCATGGAAGGCAAGAATGCTACCACTGAGCCACCACTGGCCCCGGCACATGCTACAGTAGGTGCTTAATAAATGCCTGCTGAACGAAATGTACCAGTTAATCTGTCCAGCTCCTCCACCAGGCCACCAGCTCCCCCAGGGCAAGGATCCATCTTTCTCTTCTCTGTTGTCCTGACACGTGCCGGGGCTCAAAGCCCTTGTGGGATCAACAGGCCAGGGAAACCAGAAGATAGCTGCTCAAGAACCCAATTTAATAAAATTTACAAGCAGACAAGTACAAAAAAAAAAAAAAAGACCTAACAATGTACAAGTCACTGGGAGATGAGGGCAGAATCCGGAGTGCAGAGAGCCCCTCCCGCGGCCCCCGGTGAGGGAGGCCCAACAAGACGGGTCTGAAGGGACTTCCCGCTGATTCTCTACATCTCAGCCTCACCTAACAAACACAGCAAGCCCCAAACCTGCGGCGAAGGCTGAAGCGTGATGCAGATCTAATTTTCTCCCTCCTCGCCTTCCTGCTCTGGAAGAGGTGGGACGGAGAGAGGGGAGAAGAGAAGGTGAATGACGGGGCAGCACAGGTGTCCGACAACAGTGCGCTTCTCCCACCTGCGTGCAGGTGGATGCCAGGCGTGTCTGCTGGCTGGGCTGTTGGCGGGGAAAGCGAGGGGCAGGAAGGCGCCCCCAGCACTGGGCTGATGCCTCCCCAGGACAAGGCCTGCAGAGCCCGTTGGGCCGGCCCGGCCTCACCACTGCAGGGGGCCGATGTCAGCCCCCATCTCCTCCTCCTCTTCCTCCTCCTTCAGCTGGAAGGGCTTCACTGGCCACTTCACCCTGACCATGGGCTCCACGTGGTCCTGGAGCCGGTGCCGCTTCATGTGGGCATTCCGACTCTTGATCTTGTCGAACACCCTGAGGGTTCACCAGAGGGCTTGGTGTCAGAGTCGGGGAGGCGAGTCACCCCAGGGGCCTGGGAAGGGCAGTGACTAACACGGGGCTGAGGCTGGGGGTCAGTGTGAGCCCCCCACAGCAAGGGGGGCCAGGGAGGAGAGGGCTAGTACCTCTCACACTCTCTGCATGGGAAGATGCCCTGGCTCTCCACACTCCCTGGCGGCTCGGGGGTCCTCTTGGGGCCTGTGTTGGGGCTGGAGTTGAGGATGGACTCCCTCCTGTAACTCTTGGTCTTTATCTTTAACTCGGGAGTTGGACGGTGGCTGGATCTTTCCCGAGGGCTGCAAGCGACCTGTAGAGAGGGCAAAGGTGACATAAAGGTGCTGACCTCCCACTCTCCTAAGGGACACGGGGCTCGGAGTATCTGCTGTAGGGAAAGCCATCCAGCGGGAGCACCCACCCCCAGCCCTCCCACCTGGATCCACAGCAGAGCTGGGCTCCAGACAATGCCCCCACAGCCCCTACCTTCTCTTCTGTCCTCTCTACCTCCTCTGGCTCCCTCCTGATCCTCTTCTCTAGCCCTGGGGCTCGGCCGCAGTCAAACTTGATCATCTTTTTCCAGATGTAATAGTACTCAACACACTGGGCGACCGTCTTTGTCTGGATCTAATGAAGGAAAATGTGTGCTAGCTAGGATGGCGCCTCACCAGCAGCTGCGAGTGTCACCGTGAAGGCCTAATCCCTCCACCCCACTGGGCCAGTCACCATTTTCTGAAAGCCCTTCTGGAACAGAATGTCTCTCCACTTGAACTTGGTGCCCCCTCCCCCGCCTGCTATAAGGGTGGTGAGGAGGTTCAAAGTGAAGCCACACAGTAGCCAAAAACATAAAAACATCTCAATTCTGCACAGTCTCTGAGCAGCAATTCCACCTCCAGGAATCCCTCCCTACGGGAAGACGTACACGAAGGTATATAGTCAAGGATGATCACTGCAACACCATGCTTAACAGCCATGTGTTTACCAAGTGGGACTAATGAAACTAGAAACCCCTCACGCACTACACAGTCATCACAACCACCAGGTAGGGCCGCTGAAGTGCTGGCAGGAGGTGGTCCACGGTTGGAGGGGGATGTTCTGAGCGCACAGTTTGAGCCTAGGGCATTCTGACCCCACCATTTGCTCTTCCCTCCACTAAGAATGGATCCTACCAAAAATAATTTCTGTAAAATAATAATAATAATAAAATTAAATAGAAAAGTCTAACTGTACTAGTCAATGCCCACAGAAGCAGCAGTCAAGAAATCAAACCACGTATTGCATTGGGCAAATGTGATGCAAAAGACCTCTTTAAAGTGTTAAAAAGCAAAGATGTCACTTTGAGGATAAAGGTGTGCCTGACTCAAGTCATGGTATTTTCAATCATATGCATGTGAAAGCTGGACAGTGAATAAGGAAGACCAAAGCAGAATTGACACCTTTGAATTATGGTGCTGGTGAAGAATACTGAATATGCCATGGACTGCCAAAAGAATGAACAAATCTGTCTTGGAAGAAATACATCCAGAATGCTCCTTAGAAGCAAGGATGGTGATACTTTGCCTCACATACTTTGGACATGTTATCAGGAGGGACCAGTCCCTGGAGAAGAACATCGTTCTTGGAAAAGTAGAGCGTCAGTGAAAACGAGAGCCTCAAGTAGATGGATTGACACAGTGGCTGCAACAATCAGCTCAAATATAGCAACAATTATGCGGATGGTGCAGGACCAGGCAGTGTTGTACTGTTGTATATAGGGTCACTATGAATCGGAACCAATCGACAGCACCTAAGAACAACAACAAAATGTGCGTATTCGCAAACTAGGAATCGAAACAGTACATTCTCTGCCTGTCTAAAAAATATCACTAAGTCTTAAAAAAAAAAGTCGGACTTCTGCTTCCGGTCAAGACGGAGCAACTGGAAACAGATTTACCCTCAAATAACAAAAGACAACATACTATCCAGCAATCCACTCCTAGGAATATATCCTAGAGAAATAAGAGCCATCACACAAAGAGCCATACGGACACCCATGTTCACTGAAGCATTGTTCACAACAGCAAAAAGATGCAAACAACCTAAGTGCCCGTCAGCAGATGAATGGATAAACAAACTATGGCATATACCCACAATGGAATACTGCAGCAAAGATAAAGAGCAATGATGAATGCACAAAACATCTCACAAACATGGATGCAATGTTGAGGGCACTACTGAGTGAAATAAGTCCATCACAAAAGGACAAATATTGTAAGAGACCACTATTATAAAAACTCAAGAAAAGGTTTACACACAGAAAGAAACAATCTTTTATGGTTATGAGGGAGGGGAGAAGTGGTGAGGGGAAATCACTAACTAGACAGTAGACAGGTGTTAACTTTGGTGAAGGGAAAGACAACACACAATATTGGGGAAGTCAGCACAACTCGACCAAGGCAAAGTCATAGAAGCTTCCTAGACACATCCAAACTCCTTGAGGACTGAGTTACTGGAGCTGAGGGCTGGGGACCATGGTCTTGGAGGACATCTAGGTCAACTGACATAACATAGTTCATGAAGAAAATGTTCTTTTACACCCTACTTTGGTAAGTAGCATCTGGGGTCTTAAAAGCTTGCGAGCAGCCATCTAAGATATATCTATTGGACCCATCCCGTTCAGAACAAAGGAAAAAAAACAAACAAACAAAAACCAAAGACAAAAGGAAAGGACCACATGAACCACAGCCTGCACCAGCCTGAACCCAGAGGAACTAGAAGGTGCCTGGCTACCAACACCCACTGCTCTGATAGGAATCATAATAGGGGATCCCAGACAGACTGGGAAAAAAATGCACAACAAAATTCAAATTTATGAAAAAAGACCAGACTTACTGGTCTGACAGAGACTGGAGGAACCCCTGTGACTGTGGCCCCCGATACCCTGCTAACTCAGAACTGAAGCCACTCCCAAAGTCCACCTTTCAGCCAAAGATTAGACAGGCCTATAAAACAAACACTAACACACATGAGGAACGTGTTTCTTACTTCAATCAAGTCTACAAGATCAAATGGGCAACACCTGCCCAAAAGCAAAGCTGAGAAGGCAGGAAGGGTCAGGAAAACAGGATGAATGGACACAGGGAACTCAGGGTGGAAAAGGACAGAGGGATTGCAACCAATGTCACAAAACAATTTGTGTACTAACTGTTTAATGAGAAACTAATTTGCTCTGTAAACTGTCATCTAAAGCACAATTAAAAAAAAAAAAAAAAAGAATGGCTAAAATGAAAACGACTGACCATACCAAATGTCGATGAGGCTGTGGAGCAAGTGGAAAGAAATCTCATACACTGCTGGTAGGAATGTAAAATGGTACAACTTTGGAAAACAGCTTGGCAGTTTCTTAAAAAGTTAAACATACACCTATCACATGATCTAACCATTCCTCACCTAGGTATTTACACCCCTCAACAAAAAACAAGGTACTTGTCCATATAAAGACGTGTGCGCTTTATTCCAGCAGCTTTATTCCAAAAATTGGAAACAATCCAAACGTCCATTCCTTAGTTATCTAGGGCTTCTATAACAGGAATGTCACCAGTGGGTGGCTTTAACAGACATTTATTCTCTCACAGTTTAGGAGGCTAGAAGTCTGAATTCAGGGTGCCTGCTCTAGGGGAAGGATTTCTCTCTCTGTTAGCTCTGGAGAAGGTCCTTGTCTCTTTCAGCTTCTGCTCCTGGACGATCTCCATGTGGGTTGGTAATCTCTCTTCCCCCACCTTGCCTTCTCCCTCCCTTGCTCATTCAATGTCTTTTCTATCTCAAAAGAGATTGACTCAAGACACACCCTACACTAATCCTGCCTCATTAACATAACAAGGACAACCCATTCCCAATGGGATTATAACCACCAGCATAGAGATTAGGATTTACAACACATAATTTTGCGGGACACCATTCAATCTTGGTGGCGCAGTGGTTAAGAGCTCAGCTGCTAACCAAAAGGTTGGCAGTTTGAATCCACCAGCTGCTCCTTGGAAACCCTATGGGGCAGTTCTTCTCTGTCCTACAGGGTCGCTACAAGTTGGAAATGACTCAATGGCAACAGGTTTGGTTTTCTGGGTTTTAATTCAATTCATAACATTCCACTTTTTGGCCCCCCAAAATTCATGTCTTTGCCACATGCAAAACACATTTGCCCCATCACATCATCCCAAAAGTCTTAAATCAACTCCAACTCCAAAGTAAGTCTCATCTGCTGAATCATCTAAATCAAATATGGGTGAGACTTTAGGCGTCTTCCATCCTGGGGCAAAAGTCCTCTTCACCTGTGAACCTGTGAAATCTAGATTACAAATTATCTGCTTCCAAAGTACAATGGTGGAACAGGCACAAGGTAGATATTTCCATTACAAATGGGAGAAACTGGAGGGAAGGAAAGCACCAAGTAAGTCCAAAACCCAGCAGAACAATTTACATTAGCTTTCAAGGCTTAAAAATAATCCTCTGCTCTTTGGGACCATCTAGGCAATGGCCCTGGCTCTCAGTATCTTCACACTGTGGATGTTAGTCATGCTCTCTGGATTCTGGGTGGAGGCCCCTCAGCCCTGGGCTTCAACTCTGCCTTCCAGGCCCACTGGGATGGCAACTCTGCTCCCCCAGTTTTGGGCGGCCCCATACTCCTAGTCCATCTGAGTGGCGACCTCACCCCGAGCCCCAGCAGGCCCCATTCTTCTGCCCCCTGGGCATGGCAGCCCTACTCCCTCAGCTTTGGGCAGCAGCCCCATCCTCTTGGCCAAACTGAATGGCAGTCCCACACTCTGGAACTGAGCTGGTGAAGATCTGGCTCTTTGACACCTAGGAGGCCCTTATGACCCTAATACTCCACAGCACGTTTTCTCCTTTTCAAAATGGGCAACTAAGAGCTTGACATAATGCCATGATGAACCTATAAGTTCTTTTTTGCCTGCCTTCTCCTTTCTGCATACCTTTGTTAATGACTTTGTGCTGCTCTGCCCAGGCACCTGTGACTTACGACCCCCCACAGGAAGATTAGATCCCAGATGTCTGACATGCGTTATCTTTAGCCTGATAAGGAGATGTCTTGGCATGTATCTCTTTAGTCTGATAGTCTCTCGTAATTACCTTGTAACAAATAACTCATCCGGCCATGCCATCTGCAGGCTATAAGCTCTAATGTAAAAATGCCTTTTGGAACTCCATTGACACAGCCTGTGTTGCTGTTGGATCCCCGTTGGTGGCCACCTCCTAAATAAACTTTCTCACTTTTTCTGACTTGGAGTATGTTTCATTGGCTTGACTGTTCCAGGGCACGGACCCGAATCGGGCAACACCCGTGGCTCTACCCTTTGGCACCCTGGAGGCCATGGCTCCACTCTTTGAGACCCCAGAGGCTATGGACCCACCCTCTGAGACCTAGGCAGCTCGCCTCCCATGCTCCTTCCAACAGTTCTGCTGATCTCCAACCTGCTACAGGGATGGTCCTTTTCTTTTCTTGGAGGACAACAGATGTAGCTCCTTTGGCCTGTTTCCTGCCTGTAGAATTCCAAGAGGCAGACAGTGTTCTTTCCTTTTGCTATTTCTCTGTTCCATTCAGTCTAAGCTGATGGGTTTTCTGATGTGGTAGTTGGTTAGAGCCATCAGTCACAGGGCTTAATCTCTAACAAAAGATGCGTAGCCACGTCCTCCGTGAACACTCAAGAACACGTGTCCTTAGTTTGTACAACAGAATTTTCCAAACTGTTAAGTTTTGTTTTCATTTTGTACAGCTCATTTTTAAGTCCATCTCTTTCCTCTCTCATTTTACTACAAGCAGCAAGGAGAAATTATGTGGCCCGTTTAAGATCTATCTTGCTTAGAAATCTTCCCAGCTAAATATCCAACTTCATCACTTACAAGTTCTACCTTCCATGGAACACTTGAACATAATTCAAACAAGTTCTTTGCCACTGCATAAAAAGCACTGCCCTTCCTCCATCATCCAATCATACGTTTATCATTTTCTTTTAAAGCCTCACCAGAAGCATATTTAATGACCACATTTCTAGCAACATTCTATTGTTGGTGCCATATGTGTTCTCTAAGGTGATACTTTCTCTATAGTTCTCCTCACTTCCTTCTGAGCCCTCACCAGAATTGCCTCTGATGTCCACAATTCTACCAACAGTCTCTTCAAGGCAATCTAGGCTTTTACTATTACACACCTTCCACCGTCCACCCATTACTCAATTCCAAAACCACTTCCACATTTTAGGTATTTGTTAGAGCAGCATCCCCACTTCTCTGTATTAAATTCTATCTTAGTCCTCTAGCGCTGCTATAACAGGAAAACCACAAGTGTGTGGCTTTAACAAACAAAAATTTATTTTCTCACAGTTTAGGAGGCTGGAAGTCTAAATTCAGGGTGCTGGCTCTACGGGAAGGCTTTCTCTCTCTGTTGGCTCTGGATGAAGGTCCCTGTCTATTTTAGCTTCTGCTCCTGGGCAATCTCCACGTGGGTCGACATCTCTCTTCCCCCATCTTGCCTTCTCCCTTGCTTGTTTAATGTCTTTTATATCTCAAAAGAGACTGACTCAAGACACACCCTATACTAATCCTGCCTCATTAATATATAACAAAAATAACCCATTCCCAAATGGGATTAAAAACACGGGCATAGAGGTTAGGATTTACAGTGTATATTTTTGGGGAACACAATTCAACTCATAACATCTATCAACAGGTGAATGTTTAATTATACAAACTGTGGTACATCCATACAGTGGAATAAACTTGTTGCCATTGAGTCTATTCTGACTCACAGCGATCCTACAAACAGAGTAGAACTGCCCCATAGGGTTTCCAAGGCTGTAAATTTTTCCATAAGCAGACTGTCACATCTTCCTCCTGTGGAGCAGTTGGTGGGTTCGAACCGCCGACCTTTCTGTTAGCAGTTGACTGTTTAGCCACTCAGCAATAAAAAGGAATGAACTGGTGATACATGCAATTGCATGGGTGTTATAGATCGAACTGTGTCCCCCTGAAATATCTGTCAACTTGTCTAGGCCATGATTCCTAGGATTATGTGACTGTCTACCATTTTATCATCTGATGTGATTTTCCTATGTGTTGTAAATCCTACCTCTATGATGTTAATGAAGGAGGATTAGATGTAGTTATGTTAATGAGGCAGGACTCAATCTACAAGATTAAGTTGTGTCTTATGTCAATCTCTTTTGAGATATAAAAGGACTAAGCCAGCAGAGAGACATGGGGATCTTATACCACCAAAAAAAAAGAGCCAGGAGAATAGCCCATCCTTTGGACCTGGGGTCCCTGAGCTAAGAAGCTCCTCAATCAGGGGAAGATTGATGACAAGGACCTTCCCCCAGAACTGACAGAGGAAGGCTTCCCCTGGAGCTGGTACCCTGAATTCGGCTTCTAGCCTCCTCGACTGTGACAGAATAAATTTCTCTTGTTAAAGTCATACACTGGTGCGGTGGTATTTCTATTATAGCAGTACTAGATAACTAAGACATGTGGGTGAATCTCAAAATCGTTCAGCTGAGGGCAGCCAGACAAAGCAGAGCATATACTGTATGATTATTCCATTTATATACAACTCCAGAAACTCTAAACTAATTTATAATGACAGAAAGCACATCAGGGGGTGCCAGGGGACAGGGAGAAGCAGGAGGGAGGGATTACAAAGAGTCATGGGGCTGATACTTATGTTCATTGTCTTGATGGTGGTGATGGTTTCACAAGTAGAGACACATGGCAAAATTTATCCAATCTTACACTTCAGTCATGTGCACTTTTGTGTACCTCAATTTTTTTTTTAAAAAGCAGGACATTATGAATAGTATGAGCACCTCCTTTTCTAAGGGCTTGCATGTATGTGTGTACGTTTTGCACTTGCAGAGAAATGACTGGAAGTATTCAAGCCAATAGTCCACAGTCAGAGCTATCAGTCAGAAGTAGGACTGCGTGGAAGGGCATGGAGGATTTTATTCTGACCATGTAATGCACTTCTGGACTGTATGATTTGTTCACAACTACCACTTGTTAAAATTATAAACTGTTTACAATTATAAATAAGAGTGTCACCCAGGCAAGCGAGGCGGGCAGGCCCCAGGCTCCTGACCCGCCCTTAAGTTCCAGCTCATCTCAGCTGTGTGAGGCGAGGCCGTATGTACGCTAGCCCACGTCCACCTTACCGTCTTGTGTATCAAGTAAAAGTCCTTCTTATGGGCACAGAACGCCTTCTTAAAGAGTCTCTTCTCCATGGGGGTCCAGATGTCCGAACCTATTGGAGAACACAGCCATGGGGGAGGGACATGTCTCCTTCTCCGCCACCGCCCTGGCTGAATGCAGACCACCTTCCTCTCTAAAGCCGCTGTTCACTGGGCACAATCTATGTGTGGCCAGCACTCTGCCAAGCCCTCTACTTGCTTTATCACATACTACCAGCTGCTGTGGAGTTGCCTCCAACTCACCGTGACCTCATGCATGTCAGAGCAGAAATGTACTCCACTGAGTTCTCAATTGCTGATTTTTCGGAAGTAGATCACCAAGCCTTTCTTCCAAGGTGCCTCTGGGTGGACTCCAACCTCCAACCTTTCAGTTAGCAGCTGAGCACATTAACCATTTGCACCACCCAGAGACTCCTTTATCTGATACAATCCTCACAAAAACCCAAGGAGGTAGGGACCATTACTATGCCCACTCTACAGATGCAGCAAGTGAGGCGTCCATCGGTTAAGGACTTGCCAAGGGCAAGTGAGGGTCCCAAGCCACCTGAGTCCAGGGTTGGTGTTCTCAATTGCTGAGCTGGGCCCACCTCCACCTCTCCCTGCCAGAGGCCTCCCTGACCTGACCATGCAGAGTGCTTGAGGGAACCTGCTAGAAAAGGAGGAAAGTGGGATCCACCTAGAAGAAAGCAGTGCCCACTGAGGCACCCAGGAGAGGGCAGGCCCTTCTCAAAGGCAGGCAAAGAGAACTCTGGGAGGCACAGGCCGAGGATGCCAGTGGAGCTGACGGGCTCACAGGGGTCTCAGCCAGGCACAAACTGTGCTGGCAGCTTTTCTTCAATCACCTGTGTAACGATAGTCAGCGAGTGGATGAGTCCGCAACTTCTGGGGTCCCCTGAGCAGGAGCGTTTCCAGGGCAATCTGGAACAAGAGGAGCTGCAGGTGACTTACTGAGGGAGGGATGGTGAGATGGAGGTCTGTCTTCATTCTTTCATTCATGTGAAAAATATTTAAAGTCTTCCCTAAGTCATTCCCCAACCCATGGCTACTCAAAGTGTGGTCCACGGGCTGGCCAGCAGCCTGCAAACTGTTACCTGTAAATTGACTACATCACTAACCATACTCTGAGTCCAGCTGACATTTTTTTCATAGCAAGACTTTCCCGATGAAGGAAACAGTGCACAGATTCACCCTGGGGCAAGCTCCTTATCTCATCAGCATAGCACTACCCTTGCCTCTGCCCCATTTCAGTTTCTTTATAACATTAATTGTTACCTAACAATATATTATTATTTTACATTTTTCCTGTTTTGACTCCCCTCCTAAAATGTAAGCCCCATGAGGGCAGGGGTTTTATCTTGCTCACCAGTCTAACTCCAGTTAGGACTGGCTACGTAGTTTGAGGGGCCCAGTGCAAAATGAAAATGTGGGGTCCCTTGTTCAAATGTTAAGAATTTCAGCAGAGCATTAAGCTGAGCGCAGGGAACTCGTCTACAGGACAAATAGTCTACATGAACCACAATCTCATCTACCCTGAGATCAGAAGAACTAGAAGGTGCTCAGCTACCACTACCGACTGTTCTGATCAGGGCCACAGTAGATGGACACTGACAGAATGGGAGAAAGACGTGGAACAGAGCTCAAATTCTTTAAAAGTCCAGACTTACTGGACCAGCTGAGACTGGAGGACTCCCAAGACTACTGCCCTTAAATACCCTTTAAACCTTGAACTGAAACTATCCCTGAAGTCACCTCTTAGCTAAATAACAGACTGGCTCATAAAACAAAGAATATCACCTGTGAGCCCTGTGTTCCTTTAAAAATCATCTGTGCGTGACCAAATGGTCAACAGTTGCTTTAAAGCAAAGATGAGAAGGTAAGGGGGTTAGGGAAACTAGATTACTGGAAAAGGAACAACCTGAATGGCAATGATGAGAATGTTGACACAGTGTTAAAATGTAACCAATGTCACAATTTGTGTAGACAATTGTTAAATGGGAACCTAATTTGCTTTGTAAACTTTCACCGAAAACACAAAAAAAAATTATTTAAAAAAAGGTTTTGTTGCCTTCGAGTTGATTCTGACTCATAGCGACCCCATGTGACAGAGTAGAACGGCCTCATAGGGTTTTCTAAACTGTAATCTTTATGGGAGCAGACTGCCAAGTTTTCCTCCCGCAGGGCTGTTGATGGGATAAAACCGCCAAGCTGATCTCAAGTGAGCCCGTATCTGAGCATTTCTCCTGCAGCTCACTAAGGTTAATCCAGAGGCCATTGGGGAGAAGGATGGGTGACCCTACTTTACTTTTCAGTAGCTGTAAGCCCCCAAGCAGATGGCACACAGCCTGCATCTGGAAGCCCCGCTGCAGAGAGCAGGAATCCCCTCAAGGCTCCTCTGAGCCAGCACACCCCCGCCCGGCCTTACCTGGACATTGCCCCGGGCTTCGTGCAGGCAGTGCAGCGCGAGTTCCAGGTTGGTGCCCCCTCCTGGCATCACGCTGGAGCAGGCCACGTTGCAGAGCTCCGTCACTGTGTCCACGATGAGCAAGCCGCCCCAGCAAGGTGGGAGGAAGAGGAGACGCAAAAGAGTGAGCAAGTGCGAGCAAGGGAGGAAACCTTCCCAGACCACACAGAGAAAACTCAATGCCTTCCAGTCAACTCCGACTCATGGCGACCCCATGTGTGACAGGGTAGAACTGTACTCCATAAGGTTTTCAAGGGCTGGTTTTTAACTGCATGCACCACCCTGGGACTCCTATAAGTGAGCCCTGGTGGCGCCGTGGTTAAGCCTTGGCTGCTAACTGAAAGGTTGGTGGTTCAAACCCACCAGCTGCTCCGAGGTAGAAAGATGTGGCAGTCTGCTTCCGTAAAGATTACAGCCCTGGAAACCCTGTGGGGCAGTTCTACTCTGTCCTATAGGGTTGCTATGAGTCGCTATGAGCAGCAGGTATGGGACTCCTACACTGAGTCTACTCCTCTATAGTATACTTCATGATTTAATTTGTTAATGACTATATACAGTCTGAAAGTCTGTGTCTTTAAACAAGTGAATTAAATCCACTTGCACTTATTATTTATATACTGTTTGTATTGCTCCTTCTTATTTCGTGTTTACTATTTGTACTCTCTGGCACTATTTCACCCTTTTCCTTCCTCTACTTGTGCAGGTTTGCTGGAGCATATTTGTATTTCTCATCTATAAAAAACAAAACCCAGCTGCCATCCAGCCGACCCCGATGCACAGCGACCCCATACGTGGCAGAGTAGAACTGTGCTCCACAGGGTTTTCAAGGGCTGATTTTTCAGAAGCAGACTGCCTGGCCTCTCTTCTCGAATCGCCAACCTTTCAGTTAGCAGCTGAGTATGTTAACTATTTGCACCACCAGGGATGGGGGGCCTCCTTTCACCTGCTCGCTCTCACATTGCAGGTGAGGCGCGTTCAGTGAAGGGAGGACAAAGAGGAAGGTGGTCCTGTCACCTGCTCTGGACACTGACCAGCTACTGCGTGAGAAGAGACGCAGGGGCAGGGAGCGCCGCATGGGAGCGGCAATACTGGGACGAGGCCAACGGCCACCAGGGGACACTGCTTCTTGGTCAAGGCAAGAACTGGGAGGAGAAGCTCCCTGGAGGCGGGAATCTGACCCCTGAGCCTCAGCCACCTCGATCCTGCGTTTCCGGGTTGGTCATCACGTCTCCCCACGGCTTCCAGACCAGAGCGGCTACGTGTTCATCAGTGTCAGCCAGAGACCTCTCCTGGAGCTCCGGGATCTCAGCCTGAAACCGGCTTCCTATGTTGATGTGTCTGAAATGTGGCCACACACAGACACACAGGAGACACCATTATGACTCAGACGGGGGATAAGATGGGGTATTCCCTCAAAGAAGAAACTAGTCTACAGGACAAACAGTCTACATGAACCGCAGCTTCAACTAACCTGAGACCAGAAGAACTAGATGGTGCTCAGCTACCACTACCAATCATCCTGATCAGGGCCACAATAGTTGGACCCTGACAGAATGGAGAAAAATGTGGACTAGAACCTCAAACTCCTAAAAAAAAAAATTCCCACCAAAACACTTACTGGACCAGTTGAGACTAGAGGACTCCCCGAGGCTACTGCCCTGAAATAATATTCAGATCTTGAACCAAAACTAACCTCTGAGGTCACCTTGTAGCTAATAACACATTGGCTCAAGAAACAATGAATATCACTCTATATGAGGTGATATTCATTAAAAAATCACCTGTATGAGACCAAATGGTCAACAATGACTTTAAAACAAAGATGAGAACATAAGGGGGCAGGGAAACAAGATTGATGGAAGCAGGACAACCAGAACAGAAATGATGAGAATGTTCACATATTGTGAAGAATGTAACCAATGTCACTGAACAACTTGTGTAGAAATTACTGAATGGGAACTTAAACTGCTGTGTAAACCTTCACTGAAAAAACATTATTTTTTAAAAAAGAGATGGGATGCTCCGTGTACCTGCTCTCAGGCAGCACCCCTCCGTTATGGGGTATCTCAGACACTCCAGGCATGCCTCACAGCTGACAGACATGTGCGGGTGTTTCAGAAGCCTCTCCAGGGATACGTCCTTCAGGCATCTCTTTTAGGGCCCATGACGGGAAGCACACGCTAGTATCTGGCACATTTCTACATCCAGGGCCACACTCGTCTAGCCACATTCTATGTGGCTCACAAGTCTTGCGCAGAGCCATCACTGATTCTGTTAGAGCCCCAGGGTCTGGGGCGTTCTGCTCCCATGAGCCCAACCATGTTATATCTGGACAGAAGAAATACTGCAGGGACTCCCTGCATGTACCCGAGAGAAACCTCTTGCTTCCCTGCTAGGAAGGCTCTGCTGCTGGACCTGACCCCCTGTGATGAAGGGGACCTTGGGAAAAACTGATACTGGAATCCAAGGGGGGGGGTGAAATCACCCCACTTTGGGGAGGACTCTCAGGCTGTAAGTCTGCTCCACTCACGGTTCAATGCTGATCTTGGTGTTGTCCTTCACCACACAGATGCCAAAAGAACCATCCACTGGATCTAGAAAACATCCAAGGAAGAGCCTCAAGGAGTCTGGCTCACAAGGATCCACAGGCCCCTTCTGCCTGCCTTAGTGGACACAGCTGACAGTAGGCTCTTTAAAATCACATGTAATAGAGGAGGGTGGAGCTTCTGAAATGGCAGAGCAGGGAGCTCTGCAGACCCTCTTCCCACCAAAACAACAACTGCTGAAAATGATAAAAAATAATTTCAAGTCTCTGGAAATTGCCCTAAGGGCATTCAGCAAATAGAGAAATACTCATTTAAGAGTATCCACTGAATCCCAGTAAGAACAGCGAGAGTCTGTGGCCTTTGAGCCAGGACCTGCTCCCTTACCCTCAGCTCCATATCACAGAAGTTCAACCCTGAGGGCTCTACCCTAGGTATGTGTGGCCAAGGAGATAGGGCTCTTTCTGCCCATCTCCCAGTCTAGGGCTATGGCTTCACCCCAGGAGAAGCAGGCTGCTGGTGGTGTTTCTCACTCCCCAGCCTCATATTACAGAAACTCTAGTCCAAGCACATGTAGCTTAGAGGACTTGGGGACTCTTCACCAATCCAGCCTCCACTCTCATGGTGGAAGAGCTACCTCAGGCATGAATGGCTGAGAATACTGGGACCCCAATTGTCCCTGTCCAAGCTCATTCATAGGGTAGAGGTTCCATGCTAGAAGGGGCAAACTGAGAGGACCAGGGGCTACCACTCCCACCCAGTATCTACTCACAGAGGCAGGGAGGGGCTCCTCTGAGAAAAGTCCCTGCCCCCAGCTCCAGTGAAGTGTTGGAGGACTCCATCCAGGGGAAAGTAGGTCATAAGGATCAAAAGCTCCACAGCTCTGCCTCAAACAACTGCCTTTATTTGGTACAGAGTGTGGAGAACTCCATGCCAAAGGGCATTGTTGAAAACAATGGAGATCCTGGTGGAGTGCAATTAAGAGGAAGCTGGTAGTGCCATGATACCACAAAATGGCAGAGCAGCTGCAAGTTTAATGGAGAACCAGGGAAAGAGACAGCCAAGAAGAGGCCTCCTGGGGCCACAGTCAGCCCTGGGGGTCCGGAAAGCTGGGCGCATGCACTGGGCTGCACTACTCAGGAGCCATCAGAGCAGGATGTAAGCAGATGGGAAAGCTTCCCCTAAACTGCACACAGACTATCAACACTGGGCAGAAGCCTCGCCGGCACAGAGGGCTTACACGCGACCTCTGGCCAAAAACTGAATATACAATAAGCTACTCCAGCCAGATGCAATTTCTAGGAAGCCAGGCTTAACAATAAAATCACATGGCTCCTTGGCAGTCTAGAGCACTAAGTGTATGTCTAAGGCCCACTCAGGAGAGAGGGAGCCACCAAGATACTAGTCCCTGGCTGAATGTGGGCCAAAAACGTAATACCCCTGACCTGTGACAGGAGCCTCCAAGCCACACACACATCCAATGATAAAGGGTAAAAATCTGACTGGCCAAGGAGACTTAAGTACTACCTCAGAACGATAAATTGCTTATGCTTACCTGGGGGCAAACCCTAGGAGCCAGGCTAAAAGATAAAAAGAAGTGGGGAAATCTGAGCATGAATATCAGAGGATGTACACTATGGGGGAAATAGACTTTGCAGAATTAGTTCAGCCGAAGTAATAAACAAAGAAACAAAAGACCAAACAAACAACAACAACAAAATTCCCACGGAGAGGATATCGATATTCAAAACTGCTACAATATATTATCTAAAATGACCAGTTTGTAACAAAAAAATATGGGCTATGCAAATAAATAGGAAAGTGTGACCCATACACAGAGGGAAAAAAAGCAAGCAATAGAAAATGCTTTTGAAGGGGCCCAGATGTTAGACTTAACAAACACTTCAAAGCAGCTATTATAAATACGTTCAGAGAACTAAAGGTAACCATGCTTATTGAAGTGAAGTGAGTTAAAGTGACAATGTCTCGTCAAATACAGAATATCAATACAAAGATAGAAATTATAAAGAAAGAACCGGAAGGAAAATCTGCAGTTAAAAAGTATAATGACCAAAATGAAAAAATTCACTAGAGGGGCTCAACAGTAGATTTGAGCTTACAGAAGAAATAACCAGCAAACCTGAAGATATACCAATACAGATTATGCAATTTGAAGAACAGAGAGAAAAAAGAATGAAGAAAAATAAACAGATCCTCAGAAAAATGTGGGACACCATCAAGCACACCAATATACATGTAATGGGAAATCAGAAGGAGAGGAGAAAGAAAGTGACAGAAAAAAATATTTGAAGAAATAATGCCTGAAAATTTCCCAAAAATTAAAATTAAATATTATGCTTATCAAAAAAGATTTTACCAAAAAAGCAAAAAGAGAACCTACAGACTGGGAAAAAATCTTTGGCAACAATGTACCTGACAAGGATCTAATCTCTAAAATACACAGAATACTTCAACAACTCAACAACAAAAAGACGAAACAATCCAATAAAAAAATAGGCGAAGGACATGAACAGACACTTCATCAAAGAGGACATTTAGGCAGCTAAGAAACACAAGAAGAGATGCTCACAATCATTAGCCATTATTAGAGAGATGCAAATAAAAACTACAATGAGATACCATCTTAACCCTGCAAAAATGGCACTGATCAGAAAAACAGAAAACAACAAATGCTGGTGAGGTTGTGGGGAGATTGGAACTCTTACACACTGCTGGTAGGACTATAAAATGGTACAACCACTATGGAAAACAGTACGGCACTTCCTCAAAAAGCTAGAAATAGAAATACCGTATGATCCAGCAATCCCATCCCTCGGTATATACCCTAGAGATATAAGAGCAGTAACACAGACAGAGATAAACCCACCCATGTTCATTGCAGCATCATTCACACAATAGCAATAAGATGGAAACAACCTAAGTGCCCATCAACAGATGAACGGATAAACAAATCACGGTACATACCTACAATGGAATACTATACAACTGTAAAGAACAATGATGAGTCCGCAAAACATCTTATAACATGGACGAATCTGGAGGACATTATGCTGAGTGAAATACATCAATCACAAAAGGAAAGATATTGTATGGTCTCACGTTTATAAAAAGTCAAGAATAGGGATGCACACAAAAAACAATGTTCTTTGACGGTTACCAGGGGTGGGAGGAGGAAATGGGGGAATCACTTGCTAGATAGTAGACATCTGTTATTTCTGGTGATGCAAAAGGCAATACACAATATAGGGGAAGTCAACATAACTTGACCAAGGTAAATTAAGACACTGAGAGGTACGCAAGAATAAAGGACAATTACAGTAAATGTTATAATGTATAGTTTTACAACAACAATAGTAACAACCAACAAAATATGTGTGTGGTATAGAGGCAGACATGTTTGCTACATGTGTATAGGAAGGTATATGTGAATACACGTATGTGCATATATAGATATATTTGTAGGAATAAGAATATACATGTTTGGATGTGCTACATATACGTTCATATATATATAACAAAGCACATAGGGGGCAGAGTTACAGAGACCTCCTAGACATATTCAAACACCTCACAGGATTGGTTTACTGGGTTAAAGGGCTTAGGATGATACTCTCGTGGGACAACTCAGTCAACTGGCATAACATAGTTCATAAAGATAATGTTCTAATCCTACTTTGGTTAGTAGCTTTTGGGGTCTTGAAAGCCTGCAAGCAGCCATATAAGATACTATTGGTCTCTTCCTGTCTGGAGC
Organism: Trichechus manatus latirostris; assembly: GCF_000243295.1. Lineage (NCBI taxonomy): Eukaryota > Metazoa > Chordata > Mammalia > Sirenia > Trichechidae > Trichechus > Trichechus manatus. The sequence goes on from NW_004444023.1 coordinate 2,479,015, forward strand.
AAAGAAGAGTGAAGGAAACCAAAGATCAAAGAAGAAACCAGTCCACAGGACTAACAGCCCACATCAACCACTGCCCCTTACAGCATGAGAGCAGAAGAACTAGACAGTGCCTTGCTACCATGACCAACTGTTCTGACCAGGGACACAAAAGAAGGTCCTGGGTAGAATGAGAGAAAAATATAGAATGAAACTCAAATTTCTAAAAAAGACCACACTTACTGGACTGATAAGAGGCTAGCGGAACCTGAGACTATCACCCTAAGATACCCTTTTTTAACTTGGAACTGAAGCCACTCCCGAAGTGTCCTTTCAGCCAAATAATACACTGGCTTATAAAATAAACAGTATTACCCATGAGGAATGTGCTTCCTTAAACAATCAACTATATGAGACCAAACAGTCAACATTTACCCAAAAGCAAATATGAGAAGGCAAGGAGGGGCAGAAAACCTAGACAAATGGAAACCGAACAAACAGAATGGAAATAGTTAAGAATGCTGACACACTGCAAAAATTGTAACCAATGTCACTTAACAATCTGTACAAAATTTTTTTAATGGAAACCTAATTTGCTGTGTAAACTTTCACCTAAAACATAATATGCAAAAAAAAAAAAAGAAACGTGGGACACCATCAAGCACACCAGTACACATGTAATGGGAAATCAGGGGGAGAGAAGAAAGAAAGGGATAAAAAAATTTTTTTGAAGAAATAATGGCCGAAAACTTCCCAAATTTGATAAATATCATTAATCTACACATCCAAAAAGCTCCATAAACTCCAAATAGGATAAACACAAAAAGATCCAAATCCAGACACATCATAGTCAAAATGTGGAAAGTCAAAGATAAAGATAAAAAGTAGTAAGAGGAACACAACTCATCACGTACAAGAGAACTCCAACAAGATCAATAGCTGACTTCTCAGAAGAAACAATGGCGGTCAGAAGGCAGTGGGATGACATATTCAAAGGGCTGCAAGTAAAAACTGTCAACCAAGAATCTTATACTCAACAAACTATCTTTCAATAATGGAAGTGAAATAAAGACATTCCCAGAAAAAGAAAAGTTTAGAGAATTTATTGCTAGCAGTCTTACCTTACAAGAAACAGTAAAGATGCAAAATTATTTGGCAATAAAATGGAATGAAGTATTGATATATGCTCCCAACGTGGATGAACCATAGAAACATTATGCTAAGTAAAAGAAACCAGACACAAAGGACCACATACCGTATGACTCAATTTATACAAATGTTCAGAATAGACAAATCCATAGAAACAGAAAGTAGATTATTGGTTACCTAGGGCAGGGGAAGGCAGGAATAGGAGTGACTGCTGATGAGTATGGGATTTTCTTTTGGAGTGACGAAAATGTACTAAAATTGATTGTGGTGGTGGAAGTTGTACAACTCTGTGAATATACTAAAAACCATTGAATTGTACACTTTAAAGGGATGAATTGTATAGCATATGAATTATATCTCAATAAGGCTAATCTTAAAAAATAGTTAAAAAAAAAAAAAAGTTCTCTAGGATGAAAGCTAGTGATGCCAGACAGTAATTTGAAACTACTTGGAAAAAAAAAACAAAAACAAAGAGCAGTGGTGAATGTAATTATGTAGGTAATTACAAAAGACACTATAATTACATTTCTTGTCTTTCATTCTCTTAAATTATTTAAAAAGCAATTGCACAAAACAGTATGTATTGTGGCCTTCTAACATATAGAAATGTAATGTATTTGACAGTAATAGCACAGAAGAGGCAAATGGGAACAAAGCTGTACTGGAGTAAAGAAATGACACCAGATGGTAACTTGAATCCACAGGAGCAGATGAAGAGTACCAAAAATGGTAAATAAGAAGGTGGATATAACAAACTGTAAATATATGAGTCAGAATCAACTTAACAGCACGCAACAACAATAACAACATAAATACATGCTTGCTCTCCTTTATCCGCTTTTTTAAATGACATAAAATCACATGAAGTAATAATTATGACAAGGAGCCCTGGCTGTGCAACAGTTAAGCACTCAGTTGCTAACCAAAGATTTGCAGTGCAAACCCACCCAACAGTTCCATGAGAGAAAGACCTGGCAACCTGCTCCCATAAAGATTTCAGCCCAGAAAACCCTATGGAGCAGTTCTACTATGTCACGTGGGGTCCCTCTGAGATGAAATCTACTCAATGGCACCTAACAAGAACAGCAATCTTAACAATGTACTGTTGGGTTTCAAATATATATAGATGCAATGTATATAAAAATAGTAACACCAAAAAGGGGAAGAGGTCCACTTTGGAAAACATTATGGTGCCTCCTTAAAAAAGTAGAAATAGAAATATCATATGATCCAGCAATCCCACTCCTGGAAATATATCCTAGAGAAATAAGAGCCATCACATAAATAGACATATATGCACCCTCATGTTCACTGCAGCATTATTTACAAAAGCAAAAAGATGGAAATAACCTAAATGTCCAACAACAGATGAATGAACAAACAAATTATGGTACATACACACAATGAAATACTACAAAACGATAAAGAACAGTGATGAATGCGCAAAACATCTCATAAAATTGATGAATCTGGAGGGCATTATGCTGAGTGAAATAAGTCAATCACAAAAGGACAAATATTGTATGAGACCACTATTATAAAAACTCAAGAAAAGGTTTACGCACAGAAAGAAAGAAACAATCTTTGATGGTTATGATGGTGGGGAGGGATGGGGAGGAAAAATACTAACTAGACAGTAGACAAGCGCCAACTTTGGTGAAGGGGAAGATGTACACGATATAGGGGAGGTCAGTATAACCTGATGAAGGCGAAGTCATAGAAGCTTCCTAGACACATTCAAATACCTTGAGGGACCGAGTTACTGGGGCTGAGGGCTGGGGACTATGGTCTAAGAGGACATCTAGGTCAATTCGCATAATATAGTTCATAAAGAAAATGTTCTACATCCTACTTTGGTGAGTAGCATCTGGAGTCTTAAAAGTTTGTGGGTGGCCATCTAAGATACATCTATTGGTCCCATCTCATCTGGAGCAAAGCAGAATACAGAAAACGAAACACACAAGGAAAATATCAGTCCAGAGGACTAATGGACCACATGAACAACAACATCCACTAGCCTGAGTCCAGAAGAACTAGATGGTGCCCAGCTACCATCACCAACCGCTCTGACAGGGATCACAATAGAGGGTCCCAGACAGAGCAGGAGAAAAATGGAGAACAAAATTCAAATTCACAAAAAAGACCAGACTTACTGGTCTGACAGAGACTGGAGGAACCCCTGAGACTATGGCCCCTGGACACCCTGCTAACTCAGAACTGAAGCCACTCCCAAAGTCCATCTTTCAGCCAAAGATTAGACAGGCCTATAAAACAAACAATGACACACGTAAGCAACGTCAAGTATATGAGACCAAATGGGCAACACCTGTGGTGTGCAAAAGCAAAGATGAGAAGGCAGGGAGGGACAGGAAAACTGGATGCATGGACAAAGGGAACCCAGGGTGGAAAGGGAGAGTGCACTGTTGTGGGGATTGCAACCAATGTCACAAAACAATTCATGTATAAATTCTGAATGAGAAACTAATTTGCGCTGTAAAGTTTCACCTAAAGCACAACAAAAATTTTTTTACAAGAGGGAGGGGAGACAGAACAAAGCTCTACAGGCATATTGTTTCATTGTTATTGTTAGCTGCCACTGAGCTGGCCCCCGACTCATGGCAACCCCATGCACAACAGGATTGGACTATGGTGATCCGAAGGGTTTTCACTGGCTGATTTTTTGGAAGTAGATCGCTAGGCCTTTCTTCCTCCTGTCTTAGTCTAGAAGCTCTGCAGAAACCTGGTCAGCATCACAGCAACCCGCAAGCCTCCGCTGATAGACAGGTGGTGGCTGTGTAATGTTTTTATATCTCACTGTAATTTAGTACAAATCTGAAGCAGATTTTAAAGATGTATACTGTTAACCGTAGAGCAACCACTAAGAAGATGACTTAAAAAACAGTGAAAAGATCATTAAAGGAATTAAAATGTCTCACTAGAAAATAATCACTTAATGCAAAAGAAAGCAGTAAAGGAAGGACGGGGGAAAAAAGACAAAGACATAAGACAAAAAAAACAAAAAGCAAAATGGCAGCTATAAACCCAACCATATCAATAATAAAATTAAATATAAATTGATTAAACAATCCAATCAACAGACAGTGACTGTCAGATTGGATGAACAAAAAAAAAAATGATCCAACTAATGCTGTCTATAGGAGACAATTTAGATTCAAAGATACATATAGGTTGAACATAAAAGAACAGGAAAAGATATATTATGCAAACAACAATCAGAAAAGGCTATACTAATATTAGACAAATTAGACTTTAAAAAATATTACTGGAGATAAAGAGAAACATCATAATGATAAAGGGGTTAGATCATCAGATACAAATAACAATTATAAATATAAATGCATCTAACAAAGTCCCAAAATATATGAAGCAAAAACTGACAGAATTGAAGGGTGAGACAGACAACTGAACAATAATAGTTGTAAATTTCAATACTTTCAATAACGGAAAGAACAACTAGGCAGATCAATCAAGAAATAGAAGACTTGAGTAATTCTATAAAATCAATGAGATCTAACAGACATCTATAGAACATTTCACCCAACATCAGTAGAATATATATTCTTCTTAAGAGCACATGGAACATTCTCCAGGACAGACTGTATTATCCTAGGCCATTAAACTAGCCAAAACCAAACCCACTGCCGTTGAGTCAATTCCGACTTATAGCGACCCCACAGGCTGTAAATCTCTATGGAAGCAGATTGCCACATCTTTCTCCCATGGAGCCGCTGGTGGTTTCAAAATGCTGACCTTTCAGTTAGCAGTCAATCACTTTAACCACTGCGCCACCAGGGCTCCTTGGCCATAAAACATAGTCAGTTCTGTGGCCACAATGGAATTAAATTAGAAATTAATTACAGAAGGAAATTTGGAAAATCCACTAATCTGTAGAAATTCAACAATATACTCCTAAATAATCAATGCATCAAAAAAGAAATCATAAGAGAAATTTAAAAATACTTTGAGGAATGAAGATTAAAAACACAGCATATTAAAACTTAGGAGATGCAGCTAAAGCATCTTTTTATTCAACTATAGAAAGGAATGAAATACTAATACATGCTACAGCATGAATGAACCTAGAAAACATGATGCTGAATGAAAGAAGTCAAGACACAAAAGGCCACATATTGTCTGATTCCATTTATATAAAATGTCCAGAATAGGTAAATCTATAGAGACAGAAAGCAGATTCAACGTTGCCAGGAGTTGAGGATATAGGAGGATGGACAGGTGTCTGCTAATGAGGGTGATGCTTCTTTTTGGAGTGATCAAATTGCTCTAAAGTTAGATTGTGGTGATGGGTGGGTGTACAACCCTGTGAATATACTAAAAAAACATTGATTTGTACACTTTAAGTGGGTGACTTGCATGGTAGATGAATTATATCTCAAAAACGCTATTCAAAAAATCACATAGAAGGGCAGAAGGGTGGTCAGGCTAAATGGTCTCTATATTTTCTTTCCAGCTGTAAAACTCTAAGCACCTACAAGGCTGCTGGTCCCAGAACTGTCCTGGGATACCTCTGAACAGCTATTGGACCCTCAGACCAGGCACACCTACAGGTCAGAGAGAATTGCTAGACCAAACGCTACAGGGGGGTGGGCATCTGTGCACAGGAGACCCACCACGTGATGCATCCAGAGAGGGGGGCAGCCTCACTCACCAAGCACAGTGTTGAAGAGCTTGTCGGGGCCAGCCTGCGCTGCTGTGGAACAGAGGGTATTGAAGTACAACCCTGAGCCCTCCCGGATGGGGCTGAGCATGGGGGGCGGCGTGTAGGGGGAGCACTGGAATAGGCCCTTCAGGAGCTGGTCCACCAGGAACACTGGGGACCGCAGGCAGCTCTGGTGGCACCCTCCAGGGCCTGGCTCCCCAAACGTGGAGGGTGGAGGAGGGATGAACAGTGTCTTGGGTTGGGGGCGCTTCTTCCGCTTTCTGTGTTGGCTGCTCTCCTTGCTGTCTCTCTCCTCCCCGTCTTTCTCTTGTCCCTGGAGAAGAGCGTTCGGGATTGCAGGTGGTCACGTGGCCACCCAGTGCACTGCTCAGTCTTGGCGATGGCACCAGAGGGGTGAGGGGCTCTGACCATGGAGACAGAGGGAATCTGACCCACACACCAAGCCTGTATGCCAGGAGCCTGCGGCAAGGAGGCTGAGGAGGGTCCACGGCGCACTGTCCAGGGCGACCAGGCCGGAGGCAGGCCCGGGACTCTGTGCCTGGGGACATTCAAGGCTGCAGCCTGCACATACACCCATGCCCCCAGGAGGGGCCCCAACTCGGAGGATTCTGGAACTGTGAAAGGACAGTATCAGTTGTTACAATGACTGACACGTAAGAAGTGGGGACCGGGGATACAGTGGAAGCGACAAAATGATAACAGCTCCTGTGAGACAAACAACAGGACTCAATCACGGACTCAGGCAACCTTCAGGTCCACGTACTCTGTCCCCAAGCCCAGCATGATCCTCTCGTGGCAGGGCGGGCGGGGTGTCCTCCAGTACTAGCTGAAGAGATAAGTCCCACAAGACCCATTCCTTGAACCTGCAATGCTCTGGCTCACCTCCAAGCAATCTCCCCTCCCCTCTGCCAGGCTCCCTCGTCTTCATCCTCCATGTCTCAGCTCCGATGTCCCCTCCTCCAGGAAGCCCTCCCTGACTTCCTCAGGCTGGGTTAGGTGCCCATCTGAGTTCCCTCAACTCCCCCCACTCAACTGGGAACCCTGAGAGGGCAGGACCAGGCTGTCATGGTCACGGCTATATCCCCAATACTGCCTAGCACAGTGCTGAGCACAGAGGAAACTCAGTGAATGTTGAATGAATGAATGAGTAAACCACCTTCTAGAGTCAGGACTTTTGTTGGTATTTGGTTTGGGTTTTCCCCACAGCTTCCATCAACAGGTGGTGAGAGCAGGAGAAGCATCTATACCCACCTTGGCTCCGCTCCCTGGGAGCCGGGTCCCTGGGGCCACAGGTACTGACACAGGGATCACCAGAGGGGCTGCTGCTGCATTGTCCACGGACTTCTTGGCCCCTGGGGGACTCTGCCCATCCCCATCTGGCCTCAGCACCTGTCTCGGTGGCTTGCAAAACTCCGAGCCGAACACCTAGACGTGGAGAACAGACAGCTCTTAAAGAGAAACTATAACCACTAACCAGTCCAGCTGATTTGGACTCCCAGAAATGCCATGTGCATCAGAGTAGAACTGTGCTCCACAGGGTTTCCAGTGGCTGATTTTTCAGTAGATCACCGGGCCTTTTTTCAGAGGCATCTCTCGGTGGACTCAAAACTCCAACCTTTTGGTTAGCAGCTAAGCACATTAACCATTTTCACCACCCAGGGATTCCGAGAAAAATAGTAGTTGCAGAAAATAAGAGCTGCTCACAAGGATGGTCAGAAAAGCTGGCGCAAACCTCGAGGCATTTACTCCCCCAGTCTGCTGGAAACCCCATCCCCAGAGAACCTGCTGCCCGCACCCCTTCACCTGCTGCTCCTGCTTCCCAGGCGGTGACGGCCACTGGTCGCTGTGGAAACACAAGTGGCTGCTCAGGCCCTTCTCGGTGTAAAACATCTGGCTGCAGTTCTTGCAGACGTGAGTGTTCCTTGGCTCTGTCCGGTCGGCAGGACTCCCGTTTTGCTGGTCACTGTGGGTAGATGTGGCGGGAGGGGAGAATGGTAGGATGGGACTCTGCCCCCGATCACTGGGCTTTTGTTGTTGTTGAAGTCTGGCTCCCTGAAGACTCCTGATAAACCCTAAGGAACGCAGGCTGAGCCCCCAGCGCTTTATGGCCCGGCCCACACTTCTCAGGACTGAAAGCACCCAGAGCTCACTCACCAGGGCCAACACACGAAAGCCACAAGGGCACTCCTGAGCGGCAGTCAGGACGACTTCACTTACCATCCACCCGCTGCACTCTCTTCCTTCACCGGATGAGGGAGCCTGTAGATATTTCCACCCTGAGGATGAGAGGACAGCTGAGCTAACACCAGAAATGAAAGGGCATGGAAGAGTAAAACTATCAAACTCTTAGAAGAAAATGTAGGTGTGATTCTTCGTGACTTTGGATTAGGCAATGGTTTCTTAGATGACATCAAAGCACGCACACACCCACACACACACAATAGATGAACTGGACATCATCAAAATTAAAAATTTCTGTGATTCAAAGAACACCAACAAGAAAGTGACAAGCCACAGAATGGGTGACAAATTTTGCTAATTCTAAAGGAGCCCTGGTGGCGCAAAAGCTAAGTACTTAGTTGCTAACCAAAAGGCTGGTGGTTTAAACCCACCCATCGGCTCCATGGGAGCAAGACCTGGCGATCTGCTTCCATAAAGATTAAAACCCGTTGCTGTCAAGTCGACTTGGACTCATAGTGACTCTACAGGACAGAGTAGAACTGCCTCATAGTGTTTCCAAAGAGCGCCTGGTGGATTCGAACTGCCAACCTCTTGGTTAGCAGCCAAACTCTTAACCACTACGCCACCAGGGTTTCTTTCATAAAGATTACAGCCAAGAAAATCCCACAGGGTAGTTCTACTCTGACACGTGGGGTCACTATGAGTCAAAAGTCAACTCGACAGCACCTAACAACAGCAACATACCTGATAAGGGACTTGTATCCAGAATATATAAAGAACTCTTACCAAACCAAACCCACTGCTATAGAGTCGATTCTGACTCATAGCAACCCAACAGGCAGAGTAGAACTGCCCCACAGGGTTTCCAAATCTGTAACCTTTATGGGAGCAGACTGCCACATCTTTCTCCCACAGAGTGGCTGGTTCAAACCACTGACCTTTTGGTTAGCAGCTGAGCACTTAACCATTGCACCACCAGGGCACCTTAAAAACTCCTATAGCTCAATAATAAAAAGACAAATAACCCAATTAAAAAATGGGCAAAGGCACATAAACCAGAGACTCCATCAGCCTAAGACCAGAAGAACGAGATGGTGCCCGGCTACCACCAATGACCGCCCTGACAGGGAACCCAACAGAGAGCCCCTGAAGGAGCAGAAGAAAAGTGGCGTGCAGAACTCAAATTCTAGTGCAAACACCAGACTGAATGGCTTATCTGAGACTGAAGGGACCCCAGAAGACATGGCCCCCAGACTCTCTGTTAACCCAGAACTAAAACCATTCCTGAAGCTAATTCTTCAGATAAAGATTAGGCTGGACTATAAAACATAAAATAATACTCGTGAGGAGTGTGCTTCTTATTTTAAGTAGATACACAAGACTAACAATGGGCAGCTCCTGTCCAGAAGCGGGATGAGAAGGCAGAAAGGGATAGGAGCTGGTTGAAAGGACATGGAAAATGAGGGATAGAAAGGGGGGGTGTGCTGTCACATTATAGGGATTGCAAGTAGGGTCACATAACAATATGTGTATAAATTTTTGTATGAGAAATTAACCTGAGCTGTAAACTTTCACCTAAAGCACCAAAAAAAAGAAAGAAAGAAAGAAAAAAAGGGCAAAGGATCTGAATAGATATTTCTCCAAGAACACAAACAGATGGGCAGCAAGATGTTCAACATCATTAGCCATCAGGGAAATGCAAACCAAAAACACAATGAGATACCCCTTCACCCCTACTAGGATGGCTAGAATAATAATAATAATAAATACAGATAATAGCAAGTGTTGGTGAGGATGTGGAGAAACTGGAACCCTTACACAATGCTGGTGGGAATGTGAAATGGTACAGCTGCTGTGAAAAACAGTCTGGCAGTTCCTCAAAAAATTAAACAGAGAGTTCATCTTGAAAACCCTGATTCAGCAATTCTGCTCCTAGGCATATATTCAAGAGACATGAAAACATATGTCCCCACAAACACTTTTACAGGAATGTTCATAGCAGCATTATTCATAACAGCCAAAAAGTGGAATGAACCCAAATGTCCATCAATGGAGGAATGAGTAAATAAAATGTGGTACATCCACATCATTATGCAGCCATAAAAAGGAGTGAAGTTCTGATACATGCTACCACTTTGATGAAGCTTGAAAACGTGATGCTGAGTGAAAACAAGTCAGTCACAAATGGCCACATATGAAATGTCCACAATAGGCAAATATATAGAGACAGAAAGTAGATTTGTGGCTGCCAGGGACTGAGGGAGATAAAAGGGAGGGTATTGGGGGATAACAGCTAAGGGGTATAGGGTTTCTTTTTAGGGTGAGGAAATGTTCCAAAATTGATTGTGGTGATGGACACACAACTCTGCTAATGTACTAAAAACAACAAAATTTACATTTCACTGTAAATTGTATGGTAGGTGAATAACGTTGTTGTTGGGTACTATCAAGTCGATTCTGACTCATAGCGACCCACGTGACAGAGTAGCACTGCCCCAAAGGGTTTTCTAGTCTGTGATCTTTACAGAAACAAATCACCAGGTCTTTCTCCCACGGAGTCGATGGGTGGACTGTCAACCTTTTGGTTAGCAGTGAGTGCTTAATTGTTGCACCACCAGAGCTCCTATGTAAATAACCAAAAAAACCAATTGCCATTGAGTCGATTCCGACTCATAGCAATCCTGCAGGACAGAGCAGACCTGCCCCATAGGGCTTCCAAGGCTGTAATCTTTACAGAAGCAGACTGTCACATCTTTCTCCTGTGAAGCAACTGGTGGGTTCAAACCTCCGACCTTTCAGTTAGCAGCTGAGCACTTAACCACTGTGCCACCAGGGCTCCTTCCATGTGACTAATAAAGCTGTTTGTTAAAAAAGAAGAGGTAGCTGTGGGATGGCAAGAAGGTGCTGGACTTGGAGTCACGAGAGAGCTCACCACCCATGTCACTAAAGGAAGTGGCCAAACCTCTCCAAGCCCAGGACCTCAGAGCACGATATATGAAGGGACTCAGTGTACTGGGCAGGGTCAGGCAAAGGGTGGGACCCCAATAAGACTTGTGGGACCCGTGATTAACAATGAGAAGATATATGGCCATTTTGTGCAGGAATATTTAAGGGAGGGGGATCTCTACCTTTACGTCCTCTGAAGAATTTAAGGAGGCAAATCCAAAAGAAAACCCAGGGCAAGAAGCAAGCAAGCAAAGAAAGCTTAATGACATAACAAAATGACACAATGTTTCTGACAACTCTGTAAAGTCCTCACTCTGTTATGGGGGATTAAAAAAAATTTTTTTTAAGTCACCATCTCTCTCAGCCTTCATTTCCCCCTCTGTACAATTTCATCTGAGAGTTAAGTGAGATGAAATAAACAAAATGCCTGGACAACTAAAATAAATGCTAAACTCGTTGCCATCAGTTCTAACTTATAGCAACTGCACAGGACAGAGCAGAACTGTCCCATAGGGTTTCCAAGACTGTAATCTTTACGGAAGCAGACTGCCACATCTTTCTTCTGAGGAGCGCTGGCAGGTTTGAACTGCCCACCTTTCGGTTAGCAGCTGAGTACTTAATCACTACACCACCAGGGCTCCTTAATAAATGCTAAAGTAAGCAACAAATCAAACTCTGGCCTCACTCAGGCACTGGCCAGCCCCCTCCCCGCCCAGAGCACAGGTACCTGGATTCTGTTGAATATGGTCAGCTTGGACTTGGTGTCCCGCGGGGGGTCTGCCAGGGGCCCAGCTGAAGAGAAGGAGGCCATGGCTACCTGGCTTGGTGATGCCGCACAGCATATATCCATCTTCACCTTCTCCTTCCGGAAGCCAGAGAAGCGCTGGCTCCTGGGGTTGCCCGAGAAGAGCCTGTAGCCCGCACCCCGGGAGCAGGCCAGGCCCTTGTCACCTTTCATGGCCCCTGAGGCTGTACCATTCTCAGCCTGGGCCTGCTTCCCGGGCAGCTGGGCACCAGGCACCTCATCGCCCCCTAGCTGGCTCTGCCTCGGGCATGAGGGGGAGATGATGTCCCCCAGGTCCAAGGACCCTTTCACAGATCGCAGCTGCTTAGCCAGAGAAGAGATTTCCGGGTTAGCAGAAGGGTCCAGAGCTGAGGACTCGAGGGATGGCTGAGCGGTGGCCACCTTCGGTCCTCCCTTCACCTCCCGTCGTGTGCTGCCCAGGGAGGTCTCCCGGGGACAGGTGGGCATGGACTTCTTCCTGCGGGCTGGGGACCCCTCTGGCTCCGGGTTTTCCGCACCTGAATGGAGCGAGTCCACAGTGGGCACCAGCGGTGGGGGCTGCTGCGGCCATGGCCCGGGCAGCGGCTTCAGGGTGGCTGGCTTGGCCTCAGGCCCAGGGAGCTGGGCAGTGGCCATCTGGGTGTGGGAGAAGATGCGCTGAGACTTGGTGATCATCTGGAACACCTGCATCTGCTCGTGGCTCACCAATGACTCCTGCGACTTCAGGAAGAGCTGCCGGAAGAGTGGTGTGGCCTCTGCCGGGAGCCCACCTGCTTTCTGGGTGTCCTGGGGGCCGGGCTCCCCAGAACTCTGCCATGACAAGGAGTCACCCTCAGACTTGCTCTTCTTGGAGGCCCAGGTGTCGTCTTCCCCACTGGCACCTCTGGTGTCACTCAAGGCTTCCCCAGGAGCCTTCAGGAGCGCGGCAGGGAAGGGCAGCATGTCCTCCAGGCTGGCACCCGAGTTGGACGAGGCCTCCACCCCAGGGGAGGCACTGCTGGGCCCTGGGCTGGACTCTGAGCCCTCCCGGGACGGTGCCGTGGGGGGCTTGTGAACAACGAACATGTTGTTGCCTTTGCTCTTGGGGCAGCCTGGCAGGTTCCGGAGCCACTGGAAGTTGGGGCCAGACGGCTGGGAGCTGGAGGGGATGGTCTGGCTTCGGAACACAGGCAGGCAGGCAGGCAGGGGCCCGCTGTCAGGCCAGCCCTCCAGAGTGGCTGGGAGCTGGAGGACAGGCAGCTCTGCCTCGGGGGCATCGGGGGCCCCATTCTCCCCCACCCGTGGCTGGACGCCTGCAAACCCATCGACACCGCCTGGCTCCTTGCACAGGGGACGAGGCTCCTCAGGACCCTCAGTGCCTAGGGCCGCTGGGGTGCTCGCCAGGGTGTTTGCCGGGGTGTAGGTGGAGGAGCCTGCAGAGGCTGGGCAGAGGCAGGTCGCAGCCCTCACCTCGGGGTCTGAGGGCATCCCTGGGGCTGGACCGGGAGCCGGCATCTTCTGGTGCACGATGCTGCTCACAATGCAGCGCAGGAGGTCCCGGTTGGGCAGCAGGGAGCCTGGGGACCTGGCTTCCGGGGGCACCAGGGCCCGCAGGCCACCGGGCGTCGGCTGGCTGGTCATCTCGTGGGTGTGGGGGGAGTCCCCGCAGGACTCCTCTTCTGGAGGGGCCTCCTTCAGGATGCACAGGCCGTGCTGGACCTCATAGTGGCGGCGCAGCGAGCGGTAGTCGCAGTAGCTCTTGCTGCAGCCCTGCTCGATGCACACGAAGGGCTTGGTCTTCTGGTGGGTAAGCATGTGCCCCGTCCTGGAGTCAGACACAAAGGTGGGGGTCAGCAGTGCCTCGGCCAGCCACACCACCTCAGGGCCCCATGCATGTCCCCAGGGGCCAGCACACGCACCACAGTGCAGACACGGCATCGGCCCCCCACTGGGAAAGACCACCTTGCTACCAGCCCAGCAATTCACACTGGAAGCTCCTCTCCCTCACCTTGAAACAGACCCCTCTCTGAAAAAATCAACAGAAGCCAGGCCAGAGTTCCCCAAGGTGGGCTCCCAAGGAACATCAGTCCCCAGAGCTGCCCCTCTCCGAGGACTCCAGTTCAGTTGGCAAATAAGTTTTGAAAACACTATTCGCTCCTAGGAGGTTCCCAATGCACATTAGCAATTAAAGAACCACGCGACAGAGAAGAGGAACCTTTGTTTAACGCTCCATGTTTCCCAAACTTATTTGCCCATAAAACTGTTTTTGCAAGTTGCTCCTATTAGCATCCCTCAGAACTAGAGTTCTGCAGATTAAAAAAACAAACCTGTTGCCATCAAGTCTATTCCGACTCATGGCAACCCATGTGTTACACTGGAAATGCTAACTGAGGAATTACCCCTTCTTTAACGAGGGAGTCTACACCTTACCACAGGATGCCTTCAGTAAGGAGGCAGCCACCTTGACCCTCACAGCAGAGAAGCCAATTTCCAGATGTCCAATCAGTAAAACTTTTTCTAGAAAACAGCCAAATGTGCCTATAATTTCAGCAAATATAAATATACACTATATCCATTTCCATTCTGATTCGTAGCAACCCTACAGGACAGAGCAGAACTGCCCCATAGGGTTTCCAAGGAGCGGCTGGTGGATTCGAATTGCTGAGCTTTTTGTTTAGCAGCCAAGCTCTTAAACATTGCACCACCAGGGCTCCAATATACACTATATTTATATAATATTTATATAGACGTTGCTGTTGTTAGGTGCTGCTGAGTCGATTCCGACTCATAGTGACTCCCTGTGACAGAGTAGAACTGCCCCACAGGGTTTCCCAGGCTGTAATCTTTACAGGAGCAGATCACCAGGTCTTTCTCTCCTGAAGATGCTGTGTGGGTTCGAAGCGCTAACCTTTCGGTTAGCAGCCAAGCGCTTAAGTACTACACCAACAGGGCTCCTTTTGTGTATTAACATTAATATCTAAAATGTAAATGAATGAGTAAATCACCCCTCTGGGTTCCTAACAGGCCTGCCATGGATAATTCTAGTAAACGTGGCACATGGGGTATGCACAATAAATAATAAAGCCCTTCCACTCGAGGGAAGCAACAGAGAGGAATTGTTGTCAGTTACGGCTGAGTTGACTCCGACTCATGGCAACCCCATGTGTGTCAGAGTAGAACTGTGCTCCATTGGGTTTTCAAGGCTGTGACTTTCGGAAGCAGACTGCCAGGCCTGTCTTCCCAGGTGCCTCTGGGTGGGTTCGAAACACCAAACTTTCGGTTAGCAGTTCAGCGTTTAACCATTTGCACCACCCCAGGACTCCAGAGAAGGAATTAGACTAAGCTCTAACCCCAACTCTGTTACCAGCTTGTGACGTGGGCAATTTCCTTCCTTCTCCTGGGGAGGGGTGTGGTGGAGAGGGCGAAATGAAGATGGGCCAATGGGAGCCCTGTGTGAGAGCCAGGAGCACTATGAAAATGCTAGGGGTTTTCACCTCCCACCTTCAAGTCTCTTGCTTTGAAAAAAGTCTGTCTTCCCTTCCCTCATTAGCAAGAAAAGCTTATCATTTCTAAGACATTAAGAACAAAAGCGATGTTTGCTCCTAACTCTTATAATGGGCTTCCTTTTTAAAATCCAGAGTTAAAAAAAAAAGGGAGTTAAAAAAAGAAAATCAAGTTAGCGAATGCTCTAGAAACAAAAAGCGTCTCCAAATCTCTTGGGCCCGGTGTTATCCTGATACATATCCCTCATGGAATGATGTTTTCCCCAGACCCCTGCCAAACCAAAAACCAAACTCGTCCTGTCAAGTCAATTCTGACTCATAGTGACCCTACAGAACAGGGCAGAACTGCCCCATAGGGTTTCCTAGGCTGCAATCTTTATGAAAGCAGACTGCCATATCTTTCTCCCATGGACTGGCTGGTGGGTTCAAATTAAAGGGCCAATCTTTTGGTTAGCAGCCAAGTGCTTAACCACTGTGCCACCACGGCTCCCTTGACACCTACACCAGGGCTCCAGAATATTCCTCTGTAAAGTTAGTCGAACTTCCTTCATGCTCAAAGTGCCCCCGAGAGCGAGCTATTGCATCTGCAAATCACAGCAGTGGTTTCCTCACTGGTGTGAATTTGGGGGCTTGGAAGGACGACCTCTCCAGGGCCATGCCAAACCCGCCCATGGAGCACTGGCAGCATAAGAAGAACTGAATCCACTTCTAACCACAAGTTGCACACATTTGGGGGATAAGGAAGTGGGAAAACCCAACAGAGGGATGGGACAGGTGGATCTGGGCGGTAAGAAGGAAAAAAATGGGGAAGGGGGAACACAGGCACACGCCCCCGCCCCCAGCCCCCGGAACAGATGTCCTCCTGACCAGACTCCTACATACAGGTGGTCCTGACGCTTAAAGGCCTTGCTGCAGATTTTGCAAACGTGCTTCCTCTCCTGGCTGTGCGTCAGGTAGTGCTTGCTAAGAGAACTGGCGCTGCTGAACACCTTCCCACAGAGGCTGCAGTCCAGGAGTGGGTTTTGAGGGGAGCTGTGCTGCCGCTTTCCTCTCCTGGCACTCCCAGAGGTGGCCCTGCCTCCTTCGTCCGCCTCTTTAGGCACCTTAAGCGCGCCTAGCCCCAGGTCTAAACAGAGGGAGAAAGCACAGTTATAGACATCTGGGGACATCAAAGAGCACGCCTAAAGCACTCTACAATGCTCAGAGCCACTGACTGGGTAGAGCTGGCTGTGTACGTGCACTCCAACCTCAGCAGCTGTCTATGCCCACAGAGCAAAGTTTCGGGGCAGGCAAATGAGTGGGGGCCCTGGGCAGGCCGCACCTGTGGGACTGCGCCCAGTCCTGGTGCTATGCTCAGAGGACGGTGACCGTGTGAAGCACTTCCAGGGTAGGGGACCAAGACGGGCAGGGGGTTACGACACCATCAATTGGAGGTCTCAGGAGGGAAATCAGGAAATACACGGTGAAATCCGTGAAAGCCAGAACTCAATGCGACTGTCACGTTTTTCTGGGTCTTGCAAGCTTTCTGCCTTTGACAGGGTGCAGTCTTACCACTTTTCTCTCTCTCATTTTAGTGGAAAATATTTGAGTTTTCCTTCTTTGACAGGTTTCCACCTTACACAGGCTCCAGCTTTTGCAGGTTTTACTGTATATAATCCACAGCCTTGGGAAAGTATAAATCCTTTCACTTAGCCAGTTATACCTTTGTGTTTTCAATTGTAGATTTGTACAAAGGTTTAGCTGCAAGAATGTTCACTACAGCACTGCTTTCCTGGGTGAAATGTTAGAAACAACCTACTGTCTGACAAGAGGGCAAGTAGGTGGCTGCATTATGGTTTAAGTGGACTCTGACATAAGCATTTAAAACAAAACTGTAGAAATAGATCTGATGGCACGAAAGGATGTTCATGCTACCCTAGTAAGTGACAAAAAGGTAGCATGTTGCAAAATGGAACTATCCTAGTTTTTAAGAGAGAAAAATTATAGAAAACAGACTGAGAGAATGGGATTGACTGGTAGGAGTGTCAGTAATTTTTATATTCCTCTTTTTGTTTACCTAAATTTTCCATGTTTTCATTAATATGCTAAATATAAAGAATCCCTTGGGTAAAATTATTTTTAGAAAAAACAGTTGCCATAGAATCAACTCCAACTCATGGCGACCCCATGTAGAACTGTGCTCCAGAGGGTTTTCGGTGGCCGATTTTTTTGAAGTAGATTGCCAGGCCTTTCTTCCAAGGTGCCTCTGGGTGGACTTGAACCTCCGATCTTTCGGTTAGCAGCTGAGCAAGTTAACTGTTTGCACAATCCAGGGACTCCTGGGTAAAATGATGAGGGTATTTTCACAAATCATGTCATCTGAGGAAAAGTTGAAGAAACTGGGAATGTTCAAATGGGAGAAGAGAGATGTCTTTAAATACTTGAAGGGCCAGCATGTAGAGGAGGGAGAGACTGCTTCTGTCTTGCTCCAAGGGGCAGAGTTAGGTTTGGTGAATGAAGATTAAAGGGAAGCATTTAGGAGTAAAGTGCACTGATGTCTGCAACTTACTTTGCATCAAAAACTAAGATGGAACAGCCTAGTACTGGTACAACAACAGACACATAGACCAATGGAACAGAAGTGAGAACCAAGACGTAAATCCACCCATCTATGAGCAGCTGACATTTGACAAAGCCCCAAAGTCCATTAAATGGGGGGAAAGACAGTCTCTTTAAAAAATGGTGCTGGCATAACTGGATGTCCATCTGAAAAAAAAAAAAAAAAAAGAAACCGGACCCATACCTCACACCATACACAAAAACTAACTCAAAATGGATTAAAGACCTAAATATAAAATCTAAAACGATAAAGATCACGGAAGAAAAAATAGGGATAATGCTAGGGGCCCTAATATATGGCATAAACAGAATACAAACCATAACTAACAATACACAAACACCAGAAGAGAAACCAGATAACTTGGAGCTCCTAAAAATTAAAAACTATGCTCATCGAAAGAGTAAAAAGAGAACCTAGAGACTGGGAAAAAAAATTTGGCTACAACACATCCAACAAGCCTCTAATCTCTAAAATCTACAAGATACTCCAACACTTCAACAACAAAAAGACAAATAATCCAATATAAAAAATGGGCAAAGGATATGAACCAACACTTCACCGAAGAAGACATTCAGGTGGCTAACAGACACATGAGGAAATGCTCCAGGTCATTAGCCATTACAGAAAGGCAAATCAAAACTACAATGAGATACCATCTCATGCCAACAATATTAGCACTAATCAAAAAAACACAAAATAACAAATGTTGGAGAGGTTGTGGGGAGACTGGAACTCTTATGCACTGCTGGTGGAAATGTAAAATGGTACGACCACTTTGGAAAACGATATGGCACTTCCTCAAAAAGCCAGAAATAGAAATATCATACAATCCAGCAATCCCACTTCTAGGAATATACCCTAGAGAAATAAGGGTCGTCACATGAATAGACATATGCACAGCCATGTTCACTGCAGCACTATTCACATAGCAAAAAGATGGAAACAACCTACATGTCCTTCAACAGATGAATGGATAAACAAATTATGGTACACATACACGATGGAATACTCTACACAATGATGAAAAACAATGATGAATCCGTGCAACATCTCACAACCTGGATGAATCTGGAGGGCATTACGCTGAGTGAAGTCAGTCAGTCACAAAAGAACAACTATTGTATGAGACCACTATTAAAGAACTCAAGAAAAGGTTTACGCACAGAAAAAAGCATTATTTAATGGTTACAAGGGTGGGGAGGGAGGAGAAGAGGAAATCACTAACTAGATAGTTGACAAGTGTCAACTTTGGTGAAGGGAAGGAAAACATACAATACAGAGGAAGTCAGCACAACTGGACCAAGCAAAAGCATAGAAGTTTCCCAGCCACATCCAAATACTTTGAGGGACTGAATATCTGGGGCTGGGGCGTGGGGACCATAGTCTCAGGGGCCATCTGGGTCAACTGGCATAACATAGTTCATTAAGAAAATGTTTTACATCCCACTTTGGTGTGCAGCGTGTGGGGTCTTAAAAGCTTGTGAGTAGCCATCTAAGATACATCTATTGGTTCCATCCTATTCGGAGCAAAGGAGAATGAAGAAAACCAAAGATACAAGGAAAATATTAACCCAAAGGACTCAAAGGACCACATGAACCAGAGCCTCCACTAGCCTGAACCCAGAAGAACTAGATGGTGCCCAGCGACCACCACTGATCCCTTGACAGGGATCACAACAGAGAGTCCTGGACAGAGCATGAGAAAAATGTAGAACAAAATTCAAATCTGCAAAAAAAGATCAGACTCACTGGTCTGACAGAGACTGGAGGAAGCCCTGAGACTGTGGCCCCCAGACACTCTGCTAAATCAGAACTGAAACCCCTCCCAAAGCCCACTTTTCAAAGATGAGACAGACCTATAATATGGGCGAATGCTGTATAAATTTCTCAGCTTCTCTATATACTTAAAAATTTTCATAATAAAATTTTTGGGGAAAAACCAAAAAAAAAAAAAGATTAAAGGGAAGTGCAAGGGCCATGAACACAAGGACTCTGCCTTACTGATATGTTCCCAGCTCCCAGAATTCCTATGCCGGTACTTAATAACTTCGGTGAATGGTAATGGAATATTTTTCTACCCCCTAGCCGGTCTGGAAAATGGATCAGGGTTGCCTTATGAGATGGCGAATTTAGAAGTCACCGTTTATCTGGGAAACTGCAGAGTCAAGAATCCAATAGGCCAGGGCATTGGGAGAAGGGGGTATTTGCACTAAAGGACTCAAAAATGCTAGTTCTCTGTGGCTTATGAGAGGCAGTGTGCCAGCCATAGCAGAAAGGAAGCCGGACTGGGTGTCCCGAGGCCTGGACTCTCATCCTAATTCTGCCTCTGGCCTTGGGCCATTTGTCACTTAACTTGCCTGGCCTTCTTCCACCTCCTATGGGAGATTACTGTGACAAGCAGTTGAGTGACATCAACCGCTTAAACAAAAAAAAACAGGACTCCCTTCAGGGAAAGTTCCCAGTCTCGCTAAGTTACTTTAAAATGCTAACTGAATTATATGAGTATTAACCTATATTTATTTCTAATGTCTCCAATATTTTAAATTTGCGAGCTGTCTAAAATTTAATATTGATATGAAATGGGAGTCTTACTGTACTTTCCAATTGTCCCAATCTCATTTGGTTAAGAAGTCATCTTTATGATATTATGGTATTACTATATATATATTTGGGTTTGGTGTTGAGCTTTCTGTTATATAGATCTATCCCCTGAGCTGTGCTACACTGTTTTAATTATTGTGGCTTTATAAGATGTTATGATATCTATTAGAACAAAGAGGAAATTAAAAAAAAAAAAAACAAACTCAATTGCCATTGAGTCGATTCTGACTCATAGCAACCCTACAGAGGAAACAGACATTTAAAATACATAATATTTTTATTCAGGAAAAAAAGGAGGTCTCTCATTTATCCAAATCTGTTCTTGGTGAAATATTCCTTTGTGAAGTCTTAAAATGTTTCCTTCTATGTAGGTCCTACACATTTATTGTTAAATTTACTACCAAATAGTTTATATTTTGAGGTCCTCAGAAATCTGTTTCCCTTATATTGTTGACTACTGCGGGTATACAAAAAAGCCATGGGTTTCTGTACGTTAAATACTAATACCTAAATACAGTATTAAACTCTCTTCTTTGTTCAAAAAAAATACTAACTGAAGTAACTGTGTTGTTTTTAAAAATTGGCAAGGACACTGAAAAGCAGGCCAACTGAGCCACTGGCCCTAGAAGCCACCCACTCTCCCTAGAAAGCTGTGCTGTAAAAGCTGTTTCTGTGCTCTGACCACGTAAACCTACTTTGGGGAGTATGTTCAAGAAACTAATCCAAAAGAAAACACAATATATACAAAGTTGTTCACTGAGGCACTGTAACAGTCCAACAAGCAAGAACAGGGTCTAACAACACAAAGGAATAGCTATTAAAATGACAACTGTATGGTCTAACTTCACTTATGAAAGCAAATACAGTCAGTTCCAAAAACTTAGAATTATACACTGCAAAACTATTTTAAAATGTTACATCTCTGCAAAACAGTATCTGTCTGAGCAACTCTAACCACATTGTTAAGGATCTACATGTGGAAGCCAGGGTGGGTTTTTTCCTCGCTTACTGCTTTTCCTTGTTTTCCAAGTTTTCTTTAATAAACTAGCACAGTGAGAGCCGGAATTCTGCAGGACTGCCTTGTTTTTCCGGGTCTCGAAAGTTTTCCGCCTTTGACAGGCAGTCTTACCACTTTTCTCTCTCCTTTTAGTAGGAAATATTTGAGTTTTCCTTCTCTGAGAGGTTTCCATCTTACATGGGTTCTGGCTTTCACAGGTTTTACTACTTTTCTAATTAAAAAAAGAAGTATGAATATATACTTACATGGACCTGAATGTAAGTTACAAAAATGTAAAGATTTGTTAAAATTTAACGTCCAGTGGATTCTTTTCTTTTCATATAAGATAAACACTTCAAGTTTAGAAGAGATTAAGAAAAGCTGAATTTGATTGAGGACTTGGAATACAGGCAGTCCCTGGATTACGAACGAGTTCGGTTCCTAAGTCTGTCTTTAAGTCAAATTTGTACATAAGTTGGAACAGTTAGGTACAGTTCATATCTAATTCAGTTAGTCAAATGTTTGTCTTAGTATGTAGTATGTAGTATACCTTTCTATGCATAAAAAAATTAAAGAAACATTTCCAGATACACTAAAACATCTTTAATGATACATAAACAATAATAATAATGTTTTGAGGCATGCTGCAAAGTAGGGCCCATTTGTTATTATGAAAAATTTTACGTACCTCAAATTTTTAACGTAATAAGCTTTACAGGGGTTGGTTCATAACTACAGGTTGTACAGATGTTCATAACCCAGGAACTGCCTGTATTTTGGGGAGCTCACAGTCTTATGGAAATCTGATGAAAGCTAGAGATTTCTCTGCCCAGCAAAATGCACACTTACTCGCCACGACCAGTACTTCTAATGTAATTTCTGTGGCTCAGGTTGGGAACCCGAATTACTGTACCCCTAGGCCTGCCCCGGTGCCTGCAACACTGTGGATGTCCTGTACAATGTCCCAAGACTCTAGGATTTCATACTTAGCTGTCGTTCCCAGGCAGTGACAAGGCTTTCGCTTTGTATGCTACATCTTGTGTGGAGTGCGGGGGGACAGGCTCAGAAGATTTTCTTTTAGCAAGTCATTGGGGCGTTTCTTGACCTGTTTATCCAAATGACCATTAATAACCCTTTTGAAGGGCCAGGGTTTTCAGATGTGGTCTTCCTTGTGCATGATGTGATTTTAAGTATCAAAAAGCTCTAGCTCAACCAACCAAGCTCAGCAACTGACCCATGAATCGGGTTTAACAACAAAAACAAAAAAAACAAATTTACCCTCTTGGGGTAGCCTACCGGCAACCCAAAAGGAGATTCAAAAAGGTTATTTAATAATTTCGTTAGTTCTCTCTGTGCTCCTCTGCTGCTGAAGAGAAGGACTTAGAACTGAATCAATGAGCTGTCTAAAATTAAATATAACAATATTGGTAAAAAATAGTATCTGCCCAGTGCTTTACGGTTTACGAAGCACTTTACATTTGCTTCTTCTTTTGATCCTTATTGCTATTACTCTGGGAGGAAGCAGAGTGGATAATATAGTTTTTCCCACTTTACAGATGAAGACACTGAGACTTAGGAAGGTTATACGACCGAAGACCAGAATGGACAGGACCCAGTTCAGTCCAGGAAAGTGGAGAGAGACTAGAAATATGGTGGTGGTGGTGTTGTTGTGTCCCGTGGTGTCGATTTTGACTCATAGTGACCCCACGTGACAGAGCAGAACTGCCCCACAGGGTTTCCTAGGTGCTAATCTTTACGGAGCAGATTGCCAGGTCTTTCCTTCCGTGAAGTACTGGGTGAGTTCAAACTGCCAACCTTTTGGTTAGCAGCCAAGCACTTAACTGTCGTGCCACCAGGGCTCCTTCTGAAACATCTGAAGGTAAAACCCGCCTGCACGAAAGATTAGGCCGTCCCCAAACATCCCAATTTCTCAATATTATTTCTGAGGTTTAGTGTTCAAACTCCTTTATCTAGGATGCTGGGAACAATTCCCAAGTACAAAAAAAGGTGACCATCCGCTATTCACCCGAGGAAGAGGAAAACTTTTTTAACCAATCCCTAGCTAGCCATGGGAACTTTCAAAGGTCCCACCAGGCCTTGGAGCCCATGGACAGCCTCACCTTGTAAGGAATTCTGTGACTCCGGGTCCGTGTACTCCTCCAGCAACTTCACGGAATCACTGTCCTTCCCCGAGTACAGGGACACGGCATCCAAATTGTCCTCAAGCACCTCGCTGGGCATGTCAGATGCCGGCAGACTGGGGTCCAGGCCCAAACCGCTCAGGCCGGCATAGAGCAAGTCTCGTGTGTTGGGACCCAGGTCTCGGGTGAGGGTGTCGCTGCAGTTGAGCCCTTGGCTTTCGGAGAAGGAAGGGAGGTGCATCTCAGATGGAAGGGCACCCTCATCCTCGAGGTTGTACTGCTCCATAGCTCTCTGCTGCTGGGTCTTGGCCAAGAGCTGCTCTACAGATAGGCAGGGTCACTTGAGGAGGCGAGACAGAGAGAGCCCTGACTGGCACCTAATGCCTAAAAATGAACAAGGAAGACTCAAAATGATGATATGGCAATAAACCATGGTGGGCAGAGCATGGACTTGGAATTCAAACTGATCTGTGTTTGAGTCCGTTCTCTGTCGCTTAATAGCCATGCGACCTGGTACAAGTAACTGAAGCTCTGAGCTTCAGTTTCTTCATCTATAAATTGGGTATAAGCCTAACTCCAACATAAGGTTATCAGAAGAAATAAACGAAAGGGCTTCCAACAACATGGTGGACCAAACCCCAACTATGCTGTTGTTGGCTGCCATTGAGTCGATTTCGACTCATGGTAACCCACGTGATAAGAGCACAACAGCCCCACAGGGTTTCCTGGGCTGTAATCTACGAAAGCAGACTGCCAGGTCTTTCTCCTGCAGAGCTGTCGGGTGGGTTCGAATCGCCGATCATTTGGTTAGCAGCCGAGCACTTAACTGTTGTGCCAAAAGGGCTCCTTTATTCAACTATAAATATATAGAAATATGACAAAAGATCATTTTTAATACATAGCCAAGCTCAAAAACTGGGGGTGGGGAAGGGGGGAAAGTCCTGGAAACGATGAGAAAACTCAAAGCCGGAGATGTAAGCTCAAGTTTGGTTCAAGAGGAAAAGTCGGCTCAGATGTGGGGCCTAAAACTGTGCTGTCCAAAATGTGGCCACAAGTCATGTGTGGCCCTGAAGCACTAGAATGTGACTGGTCCAAACTGAGGTGTGCTCAGAGTGTAAAATACAAGCTGAATTTGGAAGACTGAGTACAAAAACAGAGAGCAAATTTAATAATTTTTATATTGATTACATGTCAAAATAATAATGTTTAAACACAATGTGGTATTGAAATTGGTGTCACTGGGTGGTGCAAACAGTTAACATGCTCAGCTGCCAACTGAAAGGTCTGAGAAGACTTGGGATTCTCAGAGCTTTTTGGATTTCCAAATCGCAGAGGAGGGATTGTGGATCTGTAGACATTTATATTCTGAGGTAAAATGAATTTCTCTATCAATTCCAAACTTTCTTTTACAGTGCTACTATAAACTTTTCCCATCCTATACACCAATAAAGAGAACTACGAAAAGGAAATCAGGAAAACAATACCACCATTTATAACAGCCCCTAAAAAAATAAAATACTTAGGAATAAATCTAACCAGGGATGTAAAAGACCTATACAAAGAAAACCATAAAACCCTACCACAAGAAACTAAACGAGACCTACATAAATGGAAAAACATACCATGCTCATGGATAGGTCGACTCAACATTGTGAAAATGTCAATTCTACCCAAAGCAATGTACAAATACAACGCAATCCTGATCCAAATACCAACAGCATTCCTTAATGAGATGGTAAAACTAATCATTAACTTTATAGGGAAAGGAAAGAGACCCCAGATTAGCACTATTGAAGAAAAAGAATAAAGTAGGAGGACTTGCACTACCTGACCTCAGAACCTACTTTACTATCTGGGAAAGGATGTAAATATGTTGCTGTGATGCTGAACACACCTATATTGTGCTTGTGTGTGTGAAAATGTATGCATATTTTCAAAATATGTATATTTTCACACACACAACAAAGCAAATCCCCCGGGCCAATGCTGAACTTACTCTTGTTCTGTCAACAAATAAGTTCAACTCAACAAGAGTTTTAAACCCAGATACTTTGGCTTCGGAGCTTGTACCCTTACCCACTATATAATGCTCATCTCCTATAGAATCAACTGTACACTACTGACGTTGCTGTTGTTAGCTGCTGAATCAGCCCAACTCACGGCAACACCACGCACAACGAACCAAACACTGCCCAGTCCTGCTCCACCCCCATGATCGGTTGCAGATTGGTCAGTTGTAATCCATAAGGCTTCCACTAGCTGATTTGGAAGTCGATTGCCAGACCTTTCTTCCTAGTCTGTCTTAGTCTAGAAGGTCTGCTGAAACCTGTTCAGCATCACAGCAACACCCAAGCCTTCACTGACAGACGGGTGGTGGCTGCACATGAGATACATTGGCTGGTCTCTCTCATGGAAGGCAGTTATTTTACCAGAGCCACCAAATGTCCCCAAACTGTGTACTACTCTACCTCAATTAAACTACGAAAAACAAAAGGGGTTGGATGGAGGAAGAGCGAGGAGACACAATGTCTCTCACTTCCTTTCCCAAATGCCAAATTACCAGCTTTCCAACCTACCCCCACAGTCCGTAGAAGAAACTATCTGATGACCACCTCACACAGGTAAGCCATAAATCCAAAAGCCATGCTTTGATATTTACATCCTTTCCCAGAGAGTAAACCAAACCCCCTGGGCCAATATTGAACTTACTCTTATTCTGTTAACAAATAAATTCAACTCAACAAGAGTTTTAGCACCTTCTATGTACACAGCAAGAAACCCTGGTGGTGCACTGGTTATGCACTCAGCTGCTAACTGAAAGGTTGGTGGTGAAAACCCACCAGCAGCTCCACAGGAGAAAGACCTGGTGATCTGCTCTCATAAAGATTACAGCCTAGGAGACCCTGTGGGGCAGTTCTACCATGTCACATGGGGTCACTGTGAGTTGGAATCAACTCGATGGCACCCAACAACAACAACAACATGTACTGAGCAGAGACCCTGGGTGGTACAAACGGTTAACATGCTCAGCTGCTAACCGAAAGGTTGGAGGTCTGAGTTTACCCAGAGGTGCCTCAGAGAAAAGGCCTGGTGATCTAATTCCAAAAAAACAGCCATTAAAAACCCTATGCAGCACAGTTCTACTCTGACACACATGGGGTTGCCCTGAGTCAAAGCTGACTGGATGACAACTGGTTATGTGCCGAGCTCCCAGCTAGTCCCTGTAGGGCAGAGTCTGTGGGCCCCTGAAATGTTACAGGCATTCCCAAGGGTCCAAATGTTCTTTCCAACAGTTGTTAAATTTTTGTTTTCATTTTGAGAATAATCTAAAAGGAAAAAAATTCACTATTTGGACCACTGGACAACCACCTTATAACGACATACTACTGTGTAGTTTCAATGTCTGCGTTGTGTTTATATTTGCACTAGTGCCAGACAGAATTACTTTAATTGCTATAGGCTAATGAGAAGACGGTTGAGGGTGGATTTAACTTGTAATAACGCCTTCCAGCTCAAATGCAAGTCAACTAACATTGCTGATGGTGTTAGTTAGCTGCTGTCAAGTTGATTGCGACTTATGTCGGCCCCATGTGTGCAGAGTAGAACTGCTCCAGAGAGTTTTCAAGGTCGACCTTTTGGAAGTAGATTACGCCTCTGGATCGGTTCAAACCACCAATCATTCAGCAGGTAGTCGAGCATTTAACTGTTTGCCCTACCCAGGGACTCCGGCCAACCAATATCATGGTACAAATCGAGGTTCTGCAGCACTTAAAATTGAGAAAAGGGTGGGAGTACTGAGACTCACCGGGCCTGCTAAAACCAAGACAGTCCAGCGTGGGGGTCAGCAAAGTACTTATTTCAAGGGGCAGTTTCAGCAAAATAGCATTCCTCTCATTAAGTTAATGTTTAAGGTCGTAATGTAACGTAATTTGAATTACATTGGCTTGGTTGTTTTGTTTGTATTTAATTTCCAAGTTGATTTTGGTTTTATAGCTGCACAGGAGTTATAAGCTTTAGGAATTCATGCCTTGTTTTATTACCATTTATGTCTTGTTGAATTCTTTAGATTTAAGTCAACACTGGGGATCTGAAGCAATTATTTTTTTTTAAAAAAAAGGCCTGTTATTCCATATTCCACGATACACAGGTAGGGGATACAGGTATTCTCCTGTGAAATGTCACCAACTATTGGGAAAGTAACCCACCATGGGTTTCTAGCTGCAGAAAGAAATCCACAGTTGACCAGCTGCCATTGAGTCAATCCTGATTCATGGTAGCCCCACATGTGTCAGAACAGAACCGTGCTCCACAGAGTCTTCAATGGCTGCTTTTTTGGAAGGAGATCGCCAGGCCTTTCTTCTGAGGTGCCTCTGGGTGGACTTGAACCTCCAACCTTTTGGTTAGGAGCCGAGCATGTTAATCTTTTGCACCACTCAGGGACTCTGAGCCCACAGTTAGGTAAATAATATCTACTGTGGTATGGTTTGGAGGGAGGGAAGCAAAAAAGGAAGGGAGGCAGGGAAGGAGCAAGGGAGGGAGAGAGGGAGGGAAGGAAGGAGGAAGGAAGGCAAAAATCTGAAGGTCCACCTGGCCTACAAAGGTATTTTACTTAGCCTGCAGTGTGTTTAAATATTTTTCGATTGGTTATCAAGTTGAAAAATCTAGAACAGTGCTGCCTGAAAGAACTTTCTGTGCTGGAAGGAATGTTCTAAATCTGCACTACCCGATGTGGTAGCCACTAGCCCACGTGGCAGTTGAGCACTTGACATGTGACTAGTGTAAACTGAAAAACTGAATGTTTTTTATTTTATTCCATTTTAGTTTATATAAGTTCAAATTTATGGTCTGATCCACAACCAGTCATGGGAATGGTGCAGGACTAGGCAGTGTTTCGTTGTTATGGATGAGGACACCATGAGTTGGGTGCTGACTCAACGGCAGATAACAATAACAAGAAGTACAAATTTAAATAGCTACAACTGGCTAGTGTATTGGATTGGACATTACAGATCTAGAGATTTCTCATTAAGATAAGCATTTGCAATGTCTTATTAAAAAATCTGAATCTCTGTCAACACTGGGTCCACATTCCTGCAAAGCAACAATTGGCTGGAGCTGAGAAGCTGCAGCTGCCTTTAGACAGGGCATGCATGCTCCAGTTTGCCACACTCCTCACTACTCCCCACTGCTCACACCTGCCCTCTTCACTCATTTATATGTCCTGCAAGCCCCCTGAAAGCATCTGATTTTTCTACCCTGATTTGTGCAATTTCCCTTGACTAATCCCTCTTCCTGAGGAGCCCTGGTGGCACAATGGTGAAGTGCTCAACTGCTAACCAGAAGGTGGGTAGTTCAAACCGACCAGCTGCTCCGAGGGAGAAAGATGTGGCAATCCGCTTCTGTAAAGATTACAGCCTAGGAAACCCTATGGGGCAGCTCTACTGTGTCCTATAGGGTCGCTATGAGTCAAAATCAACTCAACGGCAACAAGTTCAGGTTTTTTTGTTTAATCCCTTTCTACTCAGTTCTACCAAATCAAACCCTTCAAAATCAGGCTTGAATCCCACCTCCTTTATAGAGAATACTCCCAACACAACAAAGTCTAAGATTATTTCTCCTTCCTCTGAACTCAGAGAAGCACTTATCTGACAATCCACTTGCGTTTATTCTAAATGGCCTCGGAATTTAATTATCTTTCAGGTTCTTCTATTTTCCCCAGACGATAAGCTCCAGGAAGGAGCCCTGGTGGTGCAATGGTTAAGCACACTTGGCTGCTACCCAAAAGGTTGGCAGTTCAATCCATTAGCCACTCCATGGGAGAAAGATGTGGCAGTCTGCTTCCATGAAGATTACAGCCTTGGAAACCCTGTGGGGCAGCTCTACTCTGTTGTACAGGGTCGCTATGAGTTGAAATAGACTCGACAGCAATGGGTTTGTTTTTTGTTTTGTTTTTTTATAAGCTCCAGGATGGCTGGGACTCTGTTCTATGTGTCTCACAGCATCTTGCCTGGCACAGAACTTTGATCACAGAAGGCTCACAGCATCCCTTTCATTGATGAATGACAGGATTCCATTCGGCCATCTCTTTTCCTCTTTGAAAAGCCCCATTCGGCCAGCCTTTTTTTAAAAATGCTTTATGTGCCACCTTCTTTCCTTTTCTGCATCAACGTTACCAGACAGAGGGGTGATCAAGTCTGAGTAGCATCAGGCTGTTGGGAACTAGGGGAGAGTAGAGAGATTTGCAGCTTTTACCCAACTACTGTAATGTCTTTCCTTATTTCCCACTCCAAATCTTATTGTAAACTATAGACGTTTCTTTGGCTTACACAGCGTTTAAAAAGAAAAAATTGGATTAGCCACCAATATTAAGAAACGGGAAGATTTTGTCAAAAGATAGAGACTTCTGGCTTCTCTTGAAAATGTATTAGATTTGCTATTCCCTGACAGTAATAAGAGGATAGAGCTAAGGGACGGTGTCTCTGCATAGGATTTATGGCTTCCAGTTCCCGTAAGTCAGTTGCCGTTGTGTCAATTCTGACTCACAGCAGCCCTATGTGTGTTAGAGCAGAACTGCGCTCCATAGTGTTTTCAGTGGTTGATTTTTCAGAAGCTGATAACAGGCCTTTATTCCAATGTACCTCTGGGGGAATGTGAAGGCAAATAAAATCCAGAGAAATTTAGTAACTTGCCTAAAATCAAACTTAGGATTCAAACCCAGGTAGTTAGACTTCAAAGCCCTCCCATTTTAACCACTCCACATTTGAGTTTGAACAATTAAGGAAGATGCCCTCCTCCAGCCCTGTAACCAACGTATCATTTCAACCAGAAGGTTCATTCATTTCCTCTGATCACCTATTTAAACAGTGGATTTAAAGCTTACACTGAGAAAGGGGAAAACATGGAGAAATCAGAAGGTATACTTCTGTACTTCCCAGGAAAAGTCTCAAGTAGAGATAACTAGGAGCCCTGGTGGCACAGCGGTTAAGGCTCGGCTGCTAACCAAAGGTCAGCAGTTCAAACCCACCCAGCAGCTCTGAGGGAGAAAAGACCTGGCGATTTGCTCCCGTAAAGATTACAGCCTTGGAAATCCTCTGGGGCAGCTCTACTCTGACCTATGGGGATGCTATGAGTCAGAATGACTACACAACAGGTTTTTAGTTTTAGAGGTAACTAAAGGAGGAAAAGAGTCAGCAAAATTTATCACTCCCCAAAAGCTGACGCTACCAGAAAGTGCAATAAGCATTAAAATCTAGAGAAGCAGTTTTCAAAGTGAGGTGGGGGGGAGGGGGACCCCTAGGGGCCCTGAAGACTCTTTCAGGGAGTCTGCAGGGTCAAAACTATTTTCATAATAATACTCAGATGTAACCTGTCTTTTTCATTCTCAGTGAAGTTTTCCAGAGGCTACAGGACATGTGATACTGCAAGAGGCTGAACACACAAGCAGATATGAGAAGCCAGATGATTGCAAAAATATAAAGTAAATGCCACTCTTCCCACTACATTTTGTTCTCAGAACTAGTTTTTTTTAAATAAAAATGTTATTTATGTTAATGTGCAATGGATTTATTATTGCTATTTTAAAATGAATTCATATATATTTGAAAGCTCATTAAAGTTCTAATACAGCATTTATCAGCAGATATAATTCACAAAAACAAAAACTCTCTGGGGTCCTCAATCATTTTTTGTAAGTATAAAGGGGTCCTAAAATCTGAAAGTTTGAGAACTGCTGTTCTAAAGAAATAAAGTTCTGTATGTACACGTATGACCACACAGATGTGCATATTTGTGTGTGAATTTAACACTGAACCCTGGGTGGTGCAATGGTTAAGTGGTCAGCTGCTAACTGAAAGACTGGTGGTTCAAGTCCACCTGGAGGTACCTCAGTAGAAAGGCCTGGAGATCGACTTCCAAAAAGTCAGCCATTAAAAACCCTATGGAGTACCTTTCTACTCTGACACACAAGGAGCACCATGAGTCGGAATCAACTCAACAGCAACTGATTTTTTTTTTTTTTTAACACAGAAAGAAAACTCTAAACTAAAAATTCCAAACTGGTGGATGGCAGTCATGCTTTGTAAGGCCCCCACACTGCTTTTAAATACTTATTAAATTCCTTGTCAACACTGGAAAATCTGAAAATTTTACATTAAAGATAATTTTCTGTCCTCTTCTCAAAAAAAAAAAAAAATCTAAAATGTGGCAACACTGAGCTGGCAATTCCACGTGGCAACCTTTAGCTGGCGCCACTTAGATAGGACACACATTCTGGTTTACCATAGCCCCCATCACTCCCACCCTTTACCTAACCATCCCCTGTAGGTACCTGAGTTGCTACCCTGAGCAAGGGAAGGCAAAAGCTTTTTTGCAATAGGCATCAATGGTGAAACATACACCGATCTAAAAAATGTCTGCATTCCTCCAGAGGGGCCAACCTACACAAGAAATAACCCTCTCCTCTGTCTGACTTCCCAAAGCAGCAACTTGTGTGGTCTCCCCTTTGGCACAGAAGACACGCCTAATAGAGATTCTTGGATTAGGAACCCTTCTGAGAAAGAAAGGGAGCCATCTGACAAAGTAGGTGTCTTTGGACAAGTGCAAAGTGAAGAAACTCACCAGAGGAGCCACGTGGATCTCCAGGAAATGGGAGAGCCCAGTTTAGGCCCCACAGGGAGGGGGTTCAGGTGACAGTCAGACCACTGACTACTTCCTCCTGAAACACGGGGTGATAAATTCTAAACACTCATCCAATCTCTTTGCCACAATCCACAGCCTTTCCTTCAGGCCCTGAAAGGAAGGGGCACTCAGAATTCAGGTCCCCAGAGAAGCAAGGACACAGGTGTGAAATTGAGGGAGGGGGTAATTTTTGAAGGAAGGAAGGAAGCAACTAAATCTGGGTGGGAAAGAAGAGTCTTGTTAAACGGGAGAATTTTTTTTTTTTTTTAATCCCCCTGGGAAGGAATCTGGAGGGTTTTGCTGGGACAAAGCTAACTGGGGTGGAGTAGGGGGGTGAAACTGATGATGAAAAGGTATTTTTGTTGGAGAGATTGCAGGGGGTGGGGGTGTTGGAAAAAGAAATACTAGGCTAGGGAGAAACTGGAAGGACTGGAGTTGGTTTGTTATAAAGGAGAGACATTCCAAAAAGTAGGACTCTGGATAGGAAGAAATGATTTTTGCCGGAAATCAGGGTAAGCAAAAAAAAATTTTTTTTTGCTAGAGGAAGTTTCTAAAATAAAGGGGAAGCATAATCTAGGGAGATAGGAGAGATTTGTTGTTGTTGTTGTTGAAGATCCTAAAAAGAGCCAAAGCTGGGTCCACTAAACTTGAAAATTCAAGGGTTAGGAGGATTTTTAGTTGAAGGGGCCTGGGAGGAGAGGCCGAATGCAAGGCCCAGATGCAGAAAGCAGAGATCGGGTAGGGCCTGCGGCACGAGGTCGGGCGCTGCGAGGGGGCAGTTGGGATCTGGGGGGCGTAAGAGAAAAGAAAATGGGGTGCAGCAGAGCAGGAGCCCCTGAGGAGAATCTTCTCCACCCGGAAAGGGCTGCGGGGGTGCAGCCGGGGCCCGGAGCTGTTGGGCTGCAGGAGGTGCGTGCGTGACGCGGGATGGGGGCGATGCCCGCCGCGCCCCTCGAAAGGCGGGGTGGGCCCCTCTAAAAATAAGTATATAAACGAATTAGATTTTAAAAGAGGGGGAGGGGGTTGAAAAATGAGGAAGGAGCGGGAAAGGGGGGGTAGGGAGGAAGGGGAGGGGCAGGGACAGCAGCAACCGGGTTTTACCCGCCCCGGGGGCTCGCGCG
>NW_004444023.1:2512555-2518388 GCF_000243295.1 Trichechus manatus latirostris
GCGGGGGCGGAGCTTGTCGCGGTCAGGTGACCCGCGGCGGGCGGGAAAGGAGGCGGTTGGTCGCCATTTTGGGAGGCCGGCGGTTGAGGGCCTAAGAGACGGGAGGCGGAGGCGGGGAAGGGGATGTGGGGAGGGGGAGGTGCTGGGCTCGGACGGCCCCTGAATACAGGCGTGCCGGGAGGCTAGTGGCTCTGTCGGTTACTTGAGGGCAGCGTTAGAACTCAGTGGTTGGGCGCAGCGTGTGGGCTGTAAATGGATCACTGCGAGCCTGCAAGGGGGAAGCAGACCAGAAAACGCCATTACGGGGTCATGGTGCCCAGTCATGCATCCTGCGTGTTCCTGAGGACGGTGTGGCAGGGGGCAGCAGACACAAAGATACGCCCTTCAGGGAGTTGATGGGCTTGAAACCCACAAAAAGGAACCTGACCTGGTCCTCTTCTTTTGTCAGACACTGAGTCTCGTGGGCGCAGTTCTGTGCTGAACTGTGTTGTGGGAGACACAGAAATAGGAAAGAGTCGTGGCCTGGGGGAGCTGACTGGTCCAGGAGTTTGAACCCTCCAACAATTTAGAAGGGGGATTTATTCTTTACAAGAAGGAAGGCTAAGAAGAATTGAAGGCTGGACATGTATTGAGACCCAAAGTAGTTTAGTGGTTGCTTGGGGTTGGGGAAGCCCTGGTGGTGCAGTGGTTACAGAGCTGGACTGCTAACCAAAAGATTGGCAGTTCGAATCCACCAGCCACTCCTTGGAAACCCTATGGGGTAGTTTTACTCTGTTCTATAGGGCCACTGTAGGTCGGAATCATACTTGATGGCAACGGCTTTGGTTGGGGAGTTGGAAATGGGATTAACTGTAAACCACATGAGGGATCTTACTGAGGTGATGGAAATGTTCTCAAACAATCATGGTGATGGTTGCACGACTTGGTAAATTTACCAAAAAAAAATCATTGAATTGTACACCTGTAATAGGTGACTTTTATGGTATGTAAATTGTTGTTGGGTGCCATTGAGTCAATTCTGACTCATAGCGACCCCATGTGACAGTAGAACTGCCCCATAGGGTTTTCTAGGCTGTAATCTTTACAGGAGAAGCCCTGATGGCACAGTGGTTAAGCACTTGGCTGCTAACCCAAGGGTTGGCAGTTTGAACCCATCAGCGACTTCTCCAGTCTTGTACGGCCTTGTAGGTCATGCTAAAACCAGCTGTCATTGAGTCGATTCTGACTCACAGCAACCCCTGTGTGTCGTACAACTGTGCTCCATAGGGTTTTCAATGGCTGAGTTTTCAGAAGTAGATTACCAGGCCTTTCTTCTGAATGGACTCAAACACCAACCTTTCAGTTAGCAGCAAGGATGATAACCATTTGCACCACCCAGGAACTTTGGGTCATGCTAAGGCAGAAATTAAAAACCTAGAAATAATTTAATAGGGAGTCTTCATTGATCTAGCAAACATTGAAAAATATTGTCTGCTGGGTAATCCATCCCCTTGATGGAGGAAACAAGGACCCTGGCCACCAGATGAGAGTTAAAGAGCATGACTTAGGATCCTGAAGCAAGTAGTGTAGACACTTTCTGTCCTTTGATAAACATTGAACACTCGATAAATGGAGACAGACGATACTTGGAACACATAACTCATGTAAAAGATCACTCATAGCAACCCAGTAGGACAGAGTAGAACTGCCCCATAGAGTTTCCAAGGAATGGCTGGTAGATTCGAACTGCCAACCTTTTTGGTTAGCAGCCATAGCTCTTAACCACCCTGCCACCAGAGCTCCACATAAAAGATTAGCAGTCAGAATTCTTTTCAAAAGTTTTGCAAATTGATGAAACAACCCCACAGAAAAATGAATAAAAGATATGAGGAGGTGCTTCATACATGAGGAAACATATAACAAGGGAATGCAAATCAAAACCACAGAGACCATGGCACACCCACCCGTTTGGCCAAATTTAAATTTTCTTTTTTTTTTTAAATCAGGTGGAGCAGGGGAAACTCATGCTGTAGTGGTAACAGGTAAAATTGGTACAGGCACATTGCAGTGCAATTTTTGCCTGAGAGAATAAAATTGAAGATTTTTTTTTAACATGCCCCATGTCCCTGCAAATCCCACACCCAGGGGTTGAGTCTACAGAAACTCTTGCCTGTATGCCCCAGATGTACCCAATTATAGTCATAAGCAACTGTGTTTTTAAGAGAAAGGAAAAAAAAAAAGGAAGAAAGAAAGTCTTGGATTGGATCCTGCAACAGAAAAAGGACATTAGTGGAAAAACTAGTGAAACCTCAATAAAGTCTGGAATTTAGTTAATAGCAATGTATCACTGATGGTTTCTTAGGAACCCTGGTGGCGCAAAAGGTTAAGTGCTTGGCTGCTAACCAAAAGGTTGGCGGTTCAAACCCATCATCAGCGCTCCAGTAGAAAGACCTGGTGACCTGCTTCCGTAAAGATTATAGCCTAGGAAACTATGGGGCTGTTCTACTCTGTCACATAGAGTCATACGGTTGCTGTGAGTCAGAACTGACTGTACCACACTTAACCACAACAACAATGTTGGTTTCTTAGTTTCAACAAATATATCATGGTAATATGAGATGTTAACATTAGGGAAAGAGTCCCTGGGTGGTGCAAACGGTTAAGCACTCAACTACTAGCCAAAAGTTGGCAGTTTAAACCCAACCAGAGGTGCCTTGGAAGACAGGCCTTATCTTCTGCTTCTAAAAGGTCACAGCCTTGAAAGCTCTAGGAAGTAGTTCTACTCTGCACGCATGGGGTCGCCATGAGTCTAAATTGACTCAACAGCAACAACAAGAAGCATTAGGGGAAACTAGGTGAGAAATTTACAAGAACTCTGTGCAGTATCTTTGCAACTTTCCTACAAATCTAGAATTATTCTGAAATTAAAACTTTAGTTTAAAAAAAAGAAAGAAAAAAGAAAATGTCCACCCACAGGTGACTGGATAAATTGTGGTATCTTTATTGAATGGAACATTAATACAGCATTAAAATTAAGTCCATTGCAGTTAACCACACATACAAATGTGCTTCCATTTCCTTATAAAGGTTCGAAAACCAGGCAAAAGTAAACAATCATTGGCCAGGTCTGTGTTCAGTGTATCACTGGTCCTTATAGCAACCGTAGGGATTATTCCCCACTTATTTTTTTTTTTTTTGTAATAGCACATTTGCCAAGTAAACATTTTTTACACATACAGTTCAGTGGCACCCATTACGTTAATCATGTTGTGCAATTGTGGTGCAGTGAATTACTCAATATGGCCTTTCTAGGCATAGTCTTTGTGACTCCCACACAATCATTGTGTAGGACTATGCAAATAGGTGCTTGTTGCCCACCAAGGGGATTGGACAGCTTTTTGCTAATGCAAATAATGTGTATGAAACCTGTGATGGTTAAGATTGTGTGTCAGCTTGGCTGGGTTATCATTTTCAGTGGTTTGGCAGTTATGTAATGATGTAATCTGCAGTTATGTAATGATGTAGTCATTCTCCATTTTGTGGTCTGGTGTAATTGTCCTCCATTTTGTGATCTAATTATCCTCTATTTTATGATGTGTTGTAAATCCTAGCCTCTATGCCTGTGGTTATGGTCCCACTTGGGAGTGAGTTGTCTGTTATGTTAACAAGGCAGGATTAGGGTGGGATGTATCTTGCATCACTGCCTTACTAAACGGTGTGACTCAAGTCACCACCCTTACCACCCTTATTCAAGTCATGCCCTTGCATCACCTTGCTCAAGTAAGGGGAGTTTCCTTAAAGGTATGGTCTGCATCCAATATATATGAATGCTCTGGCAAAGTTCTCACTCTTGCTTTGGATCCTGCACCCAGCTCATCATCATCTGACCTCCAGTTCTTGGAACTCAAGCCAGCAGCCTGGCTGTTAGAGATGATGAAGTGGTGCAGCAGTTTGGAAAAATCGGACATTTGGAACATCTTTAACCTCCGCCTCATAGGAACCAGCTTTGTGCTGATCCTTATGAATTATCCATTCAGCAACCATCACCAGTATCCGTTGCCATGTTTTCCATCACTGTAAACAGATAACTCAATGCTTCCTAAACAATGACTCCCCCTTTTCACCCTCCCTCCTACCTCTAGTAAACCCACTGCCTTCAAGTAAATTCCAACTCATAGTGACCCTATAGGACAGAGTAGTACTGCCCCATAGGGTTTCCAAGGCTGTAATCTTTCCAGAAGCAAACTGCCACGTGTTTCTCCTGTGGAGCTGCTGGTGGGTTCAAACCACCAACCTTTCAGTTAGCAGCTGAGCACTTAACCACTGCACCACCAGGGCTCCCTCCTGTCCCTGGTAACCACTAATAAACTTTGGTCTCTATGCATTTACCTTTTCTAGATATTTCATATAAGTGGGATCATACAGTAATTTGTCCTTTTGTGAGTGAATTACTTCTCCCAGCTTAATGTTTTCAGGGTTCATCCATGTTGTGACACGCATCCATGGCTGAATAAGGTTCCATGGTGGTTCAGACCTACAAATGCTAACCAAAAGGTCAGCAGTTCAAATCCACCAGCAACTGCTTGGAAACCCTATGGGGCAGTTCTACTCTCTCCTATAGGGTCACTATGAGTTGAAATCCACTTGAAGACAATGGGATTGGTATGGATATATCACATTTTGCTTATCTATTGATCTGTTGGAGCCCTGGTGGTGTAGTGGTTAAGAGCTATGGCTGCTAACAAAAAGGTCAGCAGTTGGAATCTACCAGCAGCTCCTTGGAAACC
The DNA here is from genome assembly GCF_000243295.1 of Trichechus manatus latirostris. Classification (NCBI taxonomy): domain Eukaryota; kingdom Metazoa; phylum Chordata; class Mammalia; order Sirenia; family Trichechidae; genus Trichechus; species Trichechus manatus. The sequence goes on from NW_004444023.1 coordinate 2,517,322, forward strand.
CTGTGGGGCAGTTCTGCTCTGTCCTATAGGGTCGCTATGAGTTGGAATTTACTTGAAGGCAGTGGGTTCACTAGGGCTGGGAGGGAGCGTGAAAAAGGGGAGTCATTGTTTAGGAAGCATTGAGTTATATCTGTTTCTCAATCGGGTCTTAAAAGCTTGCAAGCGGCCATCTAAGAAGCAACTATTGATCTCTTTCTGCCTAGAGCAGTAAAACGAAGAAAACCGAAGACTCAGGGAAGCAACAGAGGACTTAAGGAAGCAATTAGTCCAAAGAACTAATGGCCCACATTCTCCTCTAACCTGAGACCAGAAGAACTAGATGGTGCCCGACTACCACTACCAGCAACTCTAACTGGGATCACAATACAAGGTCCCGGTTAGAATGGGTAAAAAATGTAGAACAAAAATTCAAATTAAAAAAAAAACACACAGATTTATTGTTTTGAAAGAGACTGGAGGAACGCCAAAGACTATTGCCCTAAGACAACTTTCTAAGAAGACACTCCTGGAGGCCATCTTTCAGACAAATAATAAAAACAAAACAAAACAAACCCATTGCTGTCGAATCGATTTCAACTCATAGCGATCCCATGGGGTTTTCTAGGCTGTAATCTTTACGGAAGCAGATCGCCAGGTCTTTCTACTGCTGAGCCACTGCGTGTGTTCAAACCACCAACCTTTCAGTTAGCAGCCAAGTGCTTAACGGTTACGCCAACAGGGCTCCTTCATTCTACCGCTAGAGAAATGAAAACATACATTCCCACACTTGTACACGAACACTGACAGCAGCCTTATTCATCACAGACAAAGAATGAAAACCGAAATGTTAATTAATGGATGAATGGATTAAAAAAATGTGGTCTACTATTATAAGAAAAGGTTTAAACACAGAAGAAAGCATTCTTTGATGGTTACTAGGGTAGGGAGGGAGGGAGAGGGTTATTCACTAACTAGATAGTAGACAAGAATTATCTTAGGTGACGGGAAGGACAGCACACACTACAGGGGAAGTCAGCACAACTGGACTAAACCAAAGCTAAGAAGTTTCCTGAATACAACCAAACACT
>NW_004444023.1:2518553-2537361 GCF_000243295.1 Trichechus manatus latirostris
CACCTGGAGTAAAGGAGAATGAAGAACATCAAAGTGACAAGGAAAATATTAGCCCAGAAACTCCATCAGCCTGAGACCAGAAGAACTGGATGGTGCCTGGCTACCAGCAATGACCGCCCTCACAGGGAACACAACAGAGAGTCCCTGATGGAGCAGGGGAAGGGTGGGGTGCAGAACTCAAATTCTAGTAAGAAGACCAGACTTAATTGTCTGACTGAGACTGGAGGAACCCCAGAAAGTATGGCCCCCGGACTCTCTGTCAACCCAGAAGTAAAACAATTCCCGAGGCCAACTCTTCAGGCAAAGATTGGACTGGACTGTGGGACATAAAATGATACTTGTGAAGCGTGTGCTTCTTAGCTCAAGTAGATACATGATACTAAATGCGCAGCTTCTGTCCAGAGATGAGATGAGAAGACAGAGAGGGTTAGGAGCTGGTTGAATGGACATGGGAAATCAGGGGTAGAAACGAGGAGTGTGCTGTCATAGTATAGGGAGAGCAATTAGGGTCACATAACAATGTATGTATAAATTTATGTATGAGAGACTAACTTGAATTGTAAACTTTCACTTAAACTACAACAATAAAAAAAAGAAAAAAAAATGTGGTCTATCCTTACAGTGGAATAGTATTCAGCTATAAAAAGGAATGAAGTACTGATGCATGCTACAACATGGATTAACGTTAAAAACATTATAGTAAGTGAAAGAACCCACACACAACCACGTAGTGTATGATCCCAATTATATAAAATGCCCAGAATAGGTCAATCCATAGAGACAGAAAGATTAGTGGTTGCCAGAGGCTGGGGGAGGGAGGAATGGGGAGTTACTGCTTAATGGTTTACAGGTTTTTGGGGTGATGGAAATGTTCTGAAACTAGGTAGTGGTGATGGTTGCATGGCTTTGTCAGTATATGAAAAGCTACTGAATCGGACACTTTTAAATGGTTTTTATGTGAATTATATCTCAATTAAACAGCAACAAGAACAAACCCTTCCATGGCTGTGAATTGCCTTTGGGATCAACCCCAAATCTCTGGTCCGATACCTCAGCCTCTCTCAGCCAAGGTTCCCATGTTCCAGCCTCCTGGCCTTCTTTCATTCCCTGACTCTGTCACCTCTGGGCCTTTTCACCTGCTCTTCCCTGCACTGGGAACACACTTCCCCTCTACCCTTGTCTGACTATCTCTATTCATCTTGAAAATCTTAGCTTACAAGTGACTTCCTTCAGGAAGTTCTCCTCTAACCCCCAAAATATTCCCAAAGAATATTTGAGACAATTTCCTAGTGGATTATTTTAACAGTAATTTATCTGTTTTAATATATGTTAAGAAAAAAAGTAACTAGTCCATTAAACATAAAGTTACCATATGACCCAGCAATTCCGCTCCTAGTTATATACCCAAAAGACTTGAAAGCAGGGACTCAAACAGATACTTACCTACCAATATTCACTGCAGCACTAGTCCCAATAGCCAAAAGGTGAAAACAACATAAATGTCCATCAACAGATGAATGGGTAAACAAAATGTGGGCCATCCATACAATGGAATGTTATTCAGTCATGAAGAGAGATGAAGTTCTGATACGTGCTATGACATGGATGAACCTTAAAAACATAATGCTGAGTGAACTAAGTCAGACACAAAGGTCCACATATTGTAAGATCCCACTCCTATGATATATCTAGAATAGGCAAATGGATAGAGACAAATGTTTATTAGTGGTTACTAGAGGCTAAGGGAATGGGAGAGTTGTTTAAGGGATACTGAGTTTCTGTTTGGGGTGGTGAAAACTTTTGGAAATGGATGGTGATGATCGTAGCACAACATGGGGAGTGTAATTAATGTCATTGAATTGTACCCCTAAAAACAGTTAAAATGGCAAACTGTTTGTTATATATATTTTATAGAGGTGCCTTTGAAAAAAGCCCTGGTGATCTACTTCTGAAAAATCAGTCACTAAAAACTCTATGGAGCACAGTTCTGCTGTGAAACACATGTGGTCGTCATGAGTTGGAATCAACTTGATGGCAACTAGTTTTATCACAATAATCTTTTTTGTTATACTTTAGATGAAGGTTTACAGAACAAACTAGTTTCTCATTAAACAGGTAATACACATGTTGTTTTGTGACATTGGTTAACAACTGCACGACATGTCAACACTCTCCCTTCTCGACCTTGGGTTCCCTATTACCAGCTTTCCTGTCCCCTCTTGTCTTCTAGTCCTTGCCCCTGGGCTGGTGTGCCCCTTTAGGCTCATTTTCTTTTATGGGTCTGTCTAATCTTTGGATGAATGGTGAACCTTGGGAGTGACTTGATTACTGAGCTAAAAATATGTCCAGGGGCCATACTCTCAGGGTTTCTCTAGTCTCCACCAAGCCAGTAAGTCTGGTCTTTCTTTGTGAGTTAGAATTTTGTTCTACATTTTTCTCTAGCTCTGTCCAGGACCCTCTATTGTCATCCTTGTCAGAGCAGTCAGTGGTGGTAGCTGGGCACCATGTAGCTGTGCTGGACTCAGTCTGGCGGAGGCCATGGTAGCCATAGTCCATTAGTCCTTTGGACTACTCTTTCCCTTGTATCTTTAGTTTTCTTCATTCTCCCTTGCTCCTGAAGGAGTAAGACCAGTGGAGTATCTGAGATGGTATCACAATAATTTTTTTTACAGGATATGCAAAAGTAACTAACCTATCACACCTATGACTTCATGGCTATTGCTGCTTAGGGTCAGCCTACGATAGACATGTGAGAACCCATTTAAGGAAAAAAAATAAGTTGGGTTAAAAGATAAATTTAAGTAACTAACAGGAAAAGGAGTATTCACTAAAACTTGTGCCCTGGCTTCTTCTTCTTGTTGTCAGGTGCCATCCAGTAACCCCATGAGATAGGGTAGAACTGCCCCATAGGGTTTTTTAGGGTGTGACCTTTACAGGGGTAGATTGCCAGGTCTTTCCTCTGCAGAGCCACTGGGTGGGTTCGAACCACCAGCCTTTCAGTTAGCAGCCTAGCACTTAACCATTGTGCCATCAGGGCTCCTTTGGGAATAATAAAACCAGTTGTCATAGAATTGATTCCAGCTCATGTGACCCCGAGTGTATCAGAGTAGAACTGCACTCCATAGGGTTTTCAATAGCTGATTTTTGTGAAGTAGATAGCCAGGCCTTTCTTCCGAGTGCCTCTGGGTGGACTTGAACTTCCAATCTTTCGGTTAGCAGCTGAGCACATTAACCATTTACACCACCAAGAATAATAGAAGTTGGGAAAACCCAAGGCTGGGTTAACTCCGCCTGACCTCCCATAGCAGCCACCAGGCTACTATCTGTCTCATGGACAATGATTTGCATTATGTCTGTCTCCCCAACTAGGGTGTGAGCCCCAGGAAGGCAGGGCTGGGGCTGTCTTTGTCACCACTGTGTCCCCAGCACTGCCCTGCCCAGGGCGGCACAGAGCACGTGCTCAGGGAGTGTGTGCTGAATGAACAGACTCCAAGATAAGAAGTTTGGACTTTCCAGGGGAAATCTAGGTCAATTTGCATAACATAGTTCATAATGAAAATGTTCTACTTCTGACTTTGGTGAGTAGCATCTGGGGTCTTAAAAACTTGCAAGCGGCCATCTAAGATACATCTACTGGTCCTATCCTGTCCGGATCAGAGGAGAATGAAGAAAAACAAAGACACAAGGAAAATGTTAGTCCTAAGGACTAATGGACCACAAGTACCACAGCCTCCACCAGCCTGAGACCAGAAAAACTAGATGGTGCCTGGCTACCACCATTGACCACTCTGAGAGGGATCACAATAGAGAGTCCTGGACAGAGCGGGAGAAAAATGTAGAACAAAATTCAAGTTCACAAAAAAAAGATCAGATTTACTGGTCTGACAGTGACTAGATGAACCCCAAGACTATGGCCACTGGACACCCTTTTAAGGCGGTACTGAAGTCACTTCCAAATTCACCGTCCAGCCAGATTACACAGGTCTATAAAACAAACAATAACACACGTGAGGAACGTGCTTCTTAGCTTGATCGTATAAATGAGACCAAATGGGTAACACCTGCCCAAAAGCAACGAGGTGAAGGCAGGAAGGGACAGGAAAACTGGATGAATGGAAATAGGGAACCCAGGGTAGAGAAGAGGAGAGGGTTAACACCTCGTGGGAATTGCAACCAATGTCACAAAACAATGTGTGTATAAATTGTTGAGTGAGAAACTAATTTGCTCTGTAAACTTTGACCTAAAGCACAATAAAAAAAAAAAAAAAGAAGTGTGGACTTTCCCCTGAGGGCATCTGGAGCCATATAAGGGTTTTAATCAGGGTAGTGTCAAGGCTGAGCTGGGCGTTAGAAACCCTAGACTCCATCTCCACTCTGGGTCCAGACACCCGACACCACTCCTCTACACTACTTGTATTAGTGCCCTTCTTGTTGTTGTGTGCCGTTGAGTGGATTCCAACTCATAGTGACCCTGTCGGACAGGGTTGAGCTGTGCCATAGGGTTTCCAGGGAGTGACTGGTGGATTCGACCTGCCAACCCTTTGGTTAGCAGCCTGAGCTCTTAACCACTGCACCACCAGGGCTCCATTAGTGTCCTAGGGCTGCCGTAACAACTTGGCTGCTAACCAAAAGGTTGGAGGTTGGAGTCCACCCACAGGTGCCTCAGAAGAAAGGTCTGGCAATTGACTTGCGAAAAATCAGCCTTGAAAACCTTATGGAGTATAGTTCTAATCTGACACACTTAAGGTCTCCATAAGTCAGAGTTGACTCGACAGCAGCTGGGGGTAGCTTAAAACAACAGAAATTTATTCTCTCCCAGTTCTGGAGGCCAGAAATCTGAAATCAAAGTGTCTGCAGGGCCGTGCTCCCTCAGAAGACTAGGGGAGAATCTTTCCTTGCCTCTTCCAGCTTCTGGGGGTTCCTGGCTTTCCTTGGCTTATGGCTGCATCACTCCAATCTCTGCCTCCGTCTTCACATGGCCGTCTCCTCTGTGTGTCTCTGTGTCTCTCCTCTTTCGTCTCCTATAAGAACACTTGTCATTGGATTTTAGGTCCCTGCGTGGTACAGTTTGTGCTCTTCTACGAACCTAAAGGTTGGCTCTGTGGGAGCAAAGACCTGGCAATCTGTTCCTGTAAAGATTACAGCCTAGGAAACCCTATGGGACAGTTCTACTCTGTCCTATAGGGTCACTATGAGTCAGAATCAACTCAAAGACACACATCGACAACAACATGATGATGAACACGTGTCAGTGGAGCGTCCAGACCAAGAACGGACTAGGAAGAAAGGCCTGGCATTCGACTTCCGAAAATCACAGCGTTTCATTCCGTTGTGCATGGGGTCACCATGAGTCAGAGGCCGACTCAGTGGCAGCTAGCAACAGCATGCATTAAACAGTCACTCCCCATTCCCTGTTCCCCCCCAGCTCTGGCAACAACTCATTTGCTTTCTGTCTCTATGGATTTGCCTATTCTAGACATTGTATATAAATGAGATCACACATTATGCGGCCTTTTGTGACTGACTTCTTTCACTTGACGCCGTGTTTTCAAGGTTAATCCACGTTGTGTGGTGTATTAGAACCTCCTTCCTTTTTATGGCTGATTAATATCACATTGTATGGATAACACCTCATTTTGTTTATTGTCTGTTAATGTGCATTTGGGTTGTTTCCATCTTTTGGCTATTGTGAAAAGTGCTGCTATGAACATTTTTTTTTGCACAAGTTTTTATCTGAGGACCTGCTTTCAATTCTTTTGAGTATACAACCAGAAGCGGAATTGCTGGGTCGAGGGTCATAGGGTAACTCAAGGAGACTGTGTGGGGTGAAAATAGTTAAGCGTTTGGCTATTAAACGAAAGATGGTGGTTTGAATCCACCCAGAGGTGCCTAGGAAGAAAGGACTGGCAGTCTGCTTCTGAATGCCACAGCCATGAAAACCCCGTGGAGCAGTTTACTCTGAAGCACATGGGGTCACCGTAAGTCAGAGTTGACTCTACGGCAACTGTTTTCGTTTTGCTCTTTTCTTTAGGATAACTTAATGTCTAACTTTTTTTTTTAAATGTGCTTTAAGTGAAAATTTACAGTTCAAGTCAGTTTCTCATACAAAAATTTATATACACATTGCTATGTGACCCTAACTTCTCTCCCTACAGTGTGACAACACACTCCTCCTTGCCACCCTGGATTTCCTGTGTCCCTTCAATCACCTCGTGACCCTCTCTGCCTTCTCATCTCATTTAGACTCACGTACCTACTTGAGCTAAGAAGCACACTCGTTACGAGTATCATTTTATATCTTATAGTCCAGTTTAATCTTTGTCTGAAGAGTTGGCTTTGGGAATGGTTTCAGTTCTGGGCTAACAAAGACTCTGGGGGCCATGTCTTCGGGGGTCTCTCCAGTCTCAGTCAGACCATTAAGTCTTGTCTTTTTACTAGAATTTGAGTTCTGCACCCCATTTTCTCCTGCTCCATCGGGAACTCTCTGTTGTGTTCCCTGTCAGGGCGGTCATTGGTCGTAGCCAGGCACTATCTAGCTCTTCTGGTCTCAGGCTGATGGAGTCTCTGGTTTATGTGGCCCTCTCTGTCTCTTGGGCTAATATTTTCCTTGTGTCTTTGGTGTTCTTCATTCTCCTTTGTTCCAGGTGGGTTGGGACAACTGAAGTATCTTAGATGGCTGCTCTCTACCTTTTAAGACCCTAGTCAATATCTAACTTTCTGAGGAACCATCAAACTGATTTCCACAGTGGCTGTACCATTTTACATCCCACCAGCAATGTATGAGCATTCCAATTTCTCCACATCCTTGCCAACACTTGTTATTTTTCATCTCTCCTCTCCCCTCGCCCTGCTCCTCTCCTCTCTTTCGGTTAGCCATCCTAGCGAGTCTAAAGTGGTATCTCACTGTGGTTTTGATTTGCAATTCCCTCGATGACTAATGATGCTGAACATCTTTTCATATGCTTGTTGGCCATTTTCTCACCACCTCTTGCAAGCTGAACTCAGCATCTGTTAATCCCTGAAGCCGTTTTTTCCTGTCCACCAGTCCAGTGGGTTATCTTAATTCCCACTCTCTTCCCTCTGCAACTTTGGACATCGTTGATCCCGTTATCCCGCTCTAACCCTGATCTAAGGTGGTTAAGAGGTGGTTAAGAGCTCAGCCGTTAACTGAAAGATCTGTCGTTCGAACCCACCAGCCTTTCCGCAGGAGAAAGATGTGGCAGTCTGCTTCCGTAAAGTTTACAACCTTGAGAAAATATTAGTCCAAAGGAGTAATGGACCACATGAACCACAGCCTTCACCAGCCTGAGACCAGAAGAACTAGATGGTGCCTGGCTACCACCATTGACCACTCTGAGAAGGATCACAATAGAGAGTCCTGGACAGAGCGGGAGAAAAATGTAGAACAAAATTCAAGTTCACAAAAAAAGACAAGACTTACTGGTCTGACAGAGACTAGAGGAACCCCCAAGACTATGGCCCCTGGAAACCCTGCTAACTCAGAACTGAAACCACTCCCAAAGCCGACTTTCCAGCCAAAGATTAGACAGGTGTATAACACAATAATACACGTGAGGAACATGCTTCTTAGTTCGATCAAGTATACGAGATCAAATTGGGAACACCTGCCTGAAAGCAAAATATGAGAAGGCAGGGAGGGACAGGAAAACTAGACAAATGTACACAGAAAACCAGGGGTGAAAAGGGAAAGGAGGAGAGTGCTGACACATTGGGGGGGGGGTTGCAATCAATGTCACAAAACAATTTGTGTGTAAATTTTTGAATCAGAAACTAATTTGTACTGTAAACTTTCACTTAAAGCACAATTAAAAAAAAAAGATTACAACCTTGGAAACCCTATGGGGCAGTTCTACTCTGTGCTATAGGGTCGCTGTGAGTTGGAATTGACTCGGCTTGATGGCAATTGGTTTGGTTTTGGTAAGCCCTAACTTGCCCACTCTTGGTCCTCCTCTTCCTTTTCTAGAAAGGGTGGTGGGGCCTTGGGCCAGTTATTAAACTTCTCTGTGCCCCAGGCTCTTCATCTGTGAAATAGGAATGACAACAGTACCTGCTTCAAGGTTGTTGTAATGATTCAATGAGTTAATGGATACCAAAAACAAACAAACCAGCCCAGTTGCTGTTGACTCAATTCCAGCTCATGATGACCCCATGTGTTACAGAGTAGAACTGTGCTCTGTAAGGTTCTCTTGGCTAGAATCTTTACGGAAGCAGATCACCAGGCATTTCTTCCGTGGCGATGCTGGGTGGGTTAGAATCACCAACCTCTAGGTTAGTTATTAGTTACCATCATGACGACCCCATGTGTGCAGAGTAGAACTGCGTTCCACAGGGATTTCAAGATTGTTAACTTTCTGAAACAGATTACCAGGCCTTTCTTCTGAGGCACCTCTGGGTGGGTTCGAACCACCAACTTTTTGGTTAGTAGGGCTTAATGGTTTGTGCCACCCAGGGACTCCAATTACATCATAAGTAACTCTTAATCAAGCTGGTGCTGCAGGCTAAGTACATAGATGAATTCATTGAATGCCTCCAATAATCCTAGCACGTAAGTGCTAATATCATCCCCAGTATACAGGAAACTGAGGCACACAGGGGCTACAAAATTGCAAAAGTCAGATGTCATAGGAATTCAAACCCAGGCGTCTCAGCTCCAAAGTTTATACTCTTAACCACATCATAACCAAAAATCAAACCTGTTGCCATCAATAGGACGGAGTAGAACTGCCGCATAGGGTTTCCAAGGCTGAAATCTTTGCGGGAGCAGATCGTCAAGTCTTTTCTCCCTTAGAGCGGGTGGTGGGTTAGAACTGCCAACCTTTCAGTTAGCAGCTGAGCAGTTAGCCACTGCGCCACCAGGGCTCCTTTAACCACATTGTCCAAAACCAAAGCCCACTGCCATCCAATCGATTCCGACTCATAGTGACCCTGTATGACAGAGTAGAACTGCCCCATAGGGTTTCCAAGGCTGTAAATCTTTACAGAAGCAGACTGCTACATCTTTTTCCCGTAACCACAGTATAAAACCAAAAACACCAAACCCGTTGCCATTGAGTTGGTTCCGACTCATAGCGACCCTATAGGACAGAGTAGAACTGCCCCATGGGGTTTCCAAGGAGTGGCTGGTGGATTGGAACTGCCGATCTTTTCGGTTAGCAGCCAAACTCTCAACCACTGGGCCACCAGGGCTCGAACCGCATTATACTGGCCCCTAAAAACTTGCATCTTTTGATACATGTTTTAAAAGCTATAAGAAGCTTAATGCAGATTCTTAGTGAAGGTGAAAAATTTTACATCCACTTTCTGCAGCAAAGATTGATTTTTTTTTTTTTTTTTAAGTCATAGGTTTCTGATAGGTTTTCCCAAAATTCTATACCAGGGGCAAACTTTTTAAAAATCTTTAAGTATCTTTCACAGAAGAAAAGTTTTGTCCTTAGCACTCCTACCCGTTCTCACCATTAAACACCTGGTATTTACTGTGTGCCAGGCACTGTTTCAAACCCTTTATATACATCAAGGTGGTGCCAACAGTTAACTACTCCACTGCTAGCAAAAGGTTGCAGGTTTGAACACACCCAGAGGTGCCTCAGAAGAAAAGCCTGGCAATCAGTTTCGTAAAGGTCACAATCTTGAAAACCCTATGGAATGCAGTTCTACTCTGAAACGCATGGGGTCGCCATGAGTCAGAATCTATTTGACAGCAACTGTTTATGATGTAACTGAGTAATGCAAATGGTTAACGAGCTCAGCTGCTAACTGACATGTTGGATATTCAAGTCCACCCAGAGGCACCTTGGAAGAAAGCCCTGACGATCTCTTTCTGAAAAATCAGCCATTGAAAACCCTATGGAACATAGTTCTACTCTGAAATACGTGGGATCGCCATGAGTCAGAATGGCCTGAAAGGCAACTAGATTTTTATGATGTAACTACATCATCTTTTACCCTCGATAATTTTCACTGCATCTTATCACTGACTTTTATAGCCATCTAAGCAATGTTTCACAAACCCTGTAGCAAACTCCAAATAGAGAGGGGTGTGTGTGTGTGTGTGTGTGTGTGTGTCTAAAGTGACATTCGTCACAGGCCAAAAACCCCAACTACTTTCTTTGGCCCCGGGAAGTCATTCTCATTTCCTTGAGATCTCAGGGAACAGAGATTAATAATAAGAGTCAAAGCCCAGTCAACTCTCTTCCTTGGCCCTTCAGCTCCCATATCTGCAAATCTTATCCAGAGGAGGCCGGCATCCCTTTTAAAAGCGGCCTCTCCTAGTTCTCATTTTCTCTGCTCCTTCCAAAGAGGGCCTGGCACTTTTCTCCTCCACATCCTCCCCAGGCATCTCTAAGGAAGAGGAACCTCCCAGCCAGCTGGGACCTTAAGCCTGATAGTGATTACCAAGTCAATTAAAACAACACATAAATAAAGCCACTCTCTTCTTTGGGTCTGGATATCTGGTGGTGTGCAAGAGTCCCTGTGTGGTGCAAATAGTTAACGTGCTCTGCTGTTCGAGTCCACCCAGAGGTGCCTCGGAAGAAAGGCCTGACGATCTACTGAAAAAAATCAGCCATTGGAAACCCCATGGGGCACAGTTCTCCTCTGACATAAATGGGGTCACCATGAGCCTGAATCGAATGGTCCTACGAGGGAAAGGAACTCTTTCCCAGTGTGTGTCCCCCTCTTCCATACCATTGTGGGGCTACAGAGGCCGCAGGTCAGGGATCCACGACCTCTTTAGAGAAGTCAGGAGTTTTCCTAGAGGAAGCAGAGGCCAGGCACGTGCATGCCTGTGGAGAACTCTCAGAACTTAGTGTTTTTATTTATATTGTATTTATTTCTTTGAATAGGCAATACAAGGCCAAATTTTACAAAGGTACAAAAAGACTTTACCCCCTTTCTCCTCTTAACAGGCAACCGCTGTTAAACATAATCTGTGCCTTTAACAAGCAAAAGCTTGTATTTTTTTTTTAATCCTTCCCCCTCTTTGTAATTGTTATAGGTCTCTGAGTGTTGCAAACAGTTTGGGCTAGACTACTACACTGTTCCAACCCACCCAGCTGTGCTGAGGAGGAATGTCCTACCAACTTGCTTCTTTAAAGACTAAATACAAGAAAACCCTAGGGAGTAGTTCTACTCTGTAACACATGGGGTCGCCATGAGTCTGAAACGACTGGAAGGCAAAAGGTTTGGTTTTGCTTCTAATTTTTATACACTCTGCTCCCTTTTTTGCTTATTTTCATTTGACTGGATCCCTAAGAGCTCCTTCCGTGTGTGTTCATGTATCACTTCTCATTTTATGGTTACTTAGTGTCCTGTTGTGGCCTGGGCCACAGCGTATTTAATGAGTCCCCCACCGATGGACATCTAGGTTGCTTCAGGCCTTTTTGTTTTTCCTTATGCAGTTTTATGAAAACAAATAGAAACAATGCCCCACGCCCACTCCTTGGTTAGCGTTTATCAAGAATCGGGCAGAAGCCCCAACCTGTCCCTGCTCCCGGCATCCACCCAGGGAACCCCTCAGCTCCGGGGTTCGCAGCGCACGAGTCGGCGCACTCCCCGCCTGCCCAGCTTCCCCAAAGCTGTCAGGCGCTGGGCCGGGGACCTTCTGCAGCCCCGCCCCGCGGCCGGCCGGCAGTCGGGCCGATTCAAATCCTGCCAATGGCAGCGTGTAAACAAACTCAGGCCCCGCCCCTCGATGAATAATTCCCCCGGCCGGCGCGAAGCCCATTTAACCCGGCGGGGGCTGGGGGCGGGATGGAGCCGTGGCCCCGCCCCCTACCTTGGACCAATGGGCGCCCAGGCTCCGCCCCTCGCACTTGCCGCGCTGAGGACCCGAGGCCGGGCTGGGCTCGCAGCTGCCTGATTTGATCGCCGCAGTCTCGGCGCTCCCGGCGGCCGAGAACAAGCCATATTTAAAGGGCGCGGTCAGAGGGCGGAGAGGGCGGAGGTCGTCCTGGAATCTTGGCGGCTAAAACCTTGATCCTGGGAAAGTCTCTGATGCAGACTTTCTCCCCTGAGCCCTACCATTTGAGGGAAGCCTGGAGGGTCTGCAGGGGGCGTTTTAGAATTGGGCAAGGCTTTTTTGTTTTTCTTTTTCTCTTGTTATTGAAGTGTTAAGGAGCCCTGGTAGCGCAATGGTTAAAAGCGCTAGGCTGCTAACCTAAAGGACTGCGGTTCAGCCCCCCCTCCCCCAGTGGCGCTGCAGAAGAAAGGCCTGGTGATCTGTTCCTGTAAAGATTAGAGCTGAGAAAATCCTATAGGGCAATTCTGCTGTCACATGAGGTCTCTATGAGTCAGAATTGACTCTACGGCACAGAACAACAACATTGAAGATTCAGAAAAGTGCACGAATCATAAGTATGTTGCTCAACTGAAAACAAATCACTTGTGGCACCAGCGTTCTCCCAGAACAAGAAACAGAAGAACTTGGGTTGGCAAAGTTCCTCAACCTTGCAACCGCCAGTGGGAGGGAGGAGCTGCGAAGGGTATTGTTTTGACTTTCCAAGGCACAAAATCACTTTAAAAAAAGGAAAAAGAAAAAAATCTTTTTCTGTAGCTAGATGGTGATCAGACAACCGCCAGATATTTATCAGGGTAGGAGCTGGGCTGCTGGGTGAGTAGGAAGGGCAGAGCCGTTTAGGTCCTGGTTGGGAAGGCTCGGGAATGGATCAGAAATGTGAATAGATGCGAGAGAAAATGCTATGGGGGCAGGAGCAGAGATTCTCAGGCTGGAGGGTTGGGAGGGCAAGGGGACTTGGACAGGTGGCCGGGAGGTGAAAAAGTTAGTCTACAATGTACTGGGCCCGCCCTTCCACAGCAAATAGGGGATTTTCCTGCCTCTCCTTTACAGCTGTGTGGTTACAATTAAAACAATTCATTAAACGTTGAGATGACAGGTCCAGAAATCCAAGCTCATGTTTCGGCCAGGGGATTTTCATAACCCCAGGTCCAATGTCTTGAACCATGCCTGGTGTTGAGTGGCTGCAGGGACCTATAGGAGAAACCACTTGCCTCACAGCAGACTTTTCTGAGTCTCTTTATTCGTTCAAGGAAGGAGCCCTAGTGGCGCAGTGGTTAAAGAGCTCTACTACTAACCAAAAGATCGGCAGTTCAAACCCGCCAGCTGCTCCACCGGAAAAAGATGTGGCAGTCTGCTTCCGTAAAGATTACAGCCTTGGAAACCCTATGGGGCAGTTCTCCTCTATTCTGTAGGGTCACTATGAGTCAGAATCAACTCTACGGCAATGAGTTTGGGTGAGTATTCATTCAAGGAGGGAACCTAGTGGCGCTGTGATTAAGTGATTAGCTACTGACCGGAAGGTAGGTGGTTCAGACCTACCCAGCAGCTCTGCACGAGAAAAAAACTAGCGTTCTGCTCCTGTAAAGATTGCAGCCTAGAAAACCCTGTAGGGCAGCTCTACTTTGTCCTATAGGGTGGCTATGAGTCGGAATCGACACAACAGCATCAAACAACAAAAACATTCATTCAGGGAGTCCCTGGGTGGCACAATGGTTAAGCGCTTGGCTACTAACGGAAAGGTTGTTGATGGTTCCAATCTACCCAGTGGTGCTTTGGAAGAAAGGCCTGGTGATTTACATCCAAAAGATTACAGTCATTGAAAACTGTGAAGCAGATCTAGTCTGTAACACACTGGGCCCACCATGAGTTGGAATTGACTTGATGGCAATGGTTTGTTTCTTTATTCATTCAGTAAATATTTATGAGGTGTCCTTCATCTGCCCAGTCTTGTGTTAGGAGAGAGGAAATACGGTGACCGGTATGAGATTACGTCCCAAATTGGGAGGTGATGACCCTGTGATAAGAGCCTGTCAGTACATAAGGTCACAGCATCATTTGCTGCTGGAAGAAGGGTGGGTGCATCTTTTCAGGTCCTAATTTCTCACATCTGCACGCTTTATCCCTGTACCAGTGTGTTCCATTTTATCCTCTCAGTAGTCCTCATACAGTCTGGACTTGGGACAGACAACTGGGTTTGCATTCCCTGTTGTGTGACCTTGATCCAGTTCCTAAACGTCTCTGAACCTCAGTTTTCTCCTTCACATAACGGGGACAAGGATAGAATGAGGCTTAAACGAGAGCCAGTGCCTGGCACACGGGGGTCGTTATTAAAGTTGTCATATCATTTCTCAGAGCAGGGAGTGACGAGTGCCTGGTAAATGCTGTGCATGCACAGACGTGCAGGGGAAAGTCGATGTCTGCAACTTTGAAATGCATCAAAAAATTAGATGGATCGATGGATGGATAAATACACAATAAAGTAAATAGAGTAACATGTTGACGGTCAAATCTAGATGGTGGGTTGTCGTTGTTGCTGGGCTCCAATTCTGACTCATAGTGACCCTATTTGACAGGGTAGAATTGCCCCACAGGGTGTTCTAGGATGTAATATTCGGACCAGGCAGTGTTTCATTCTATTGTACATAGGGTCGCTATGAATTGGAACTGACTCGATGGCATCTAACAACAAATCTTTACATGAGCCGATTGCCAGGTCTTCCTCCTGTGGAGTTGCTGGGTGGGTTTGAACAGACAACCTTTCGGTTACCAGGAGGGTATTTAAGGTATGGTATTTACCAGTACCAGTTGCCATCAAGTCAATTCCCACTCATGGTGACCCCATGTATGTCAGAGTAGAACTGTGTTCCAAAAGATTTTCAGTGGCTGACTTTTCAAAAGTAGATTGCCACGCCTTTCTTCTGAGGCACGTCTACATGGACTCAAATCTCTAACCTTTTGGTTATCAGCTGAGCACATTAACCTTTCAGCAAACTTAGGGTATTTTGGTGCTCACTATAATATTTTCTTCTACTCTTCCAAGTCTGAAAATTTTCATGATAAAATATTGTGCGAGGAGGGGGGTGGATTTTGGTGCCTGACTATACACTCCCATTGAACAGATGAGAGAACAGGAGCTGGAGGTGAAGTGACTTGCTCCTGGTTCATCTGTGAATCAGCAGCAACAAAGCTAGTGATGCAGCACCTGGGTGTGCTGAATTAGTCCACACCCACTGTAGGAGCCCTGATGGAGCAGAGGTTAAGTGCTTGGCTGATCACCAAAAGGTTGGTGGTTCAAACTTACCAGCCACTGCGTGGGAGAAAGACTTGGCAGTCTGCTTCTGTAGGGATTAACCCATTGTCGTCGAGTCAGTTTTGACTCATAGCAACCCTACAGAACAGAGTAGGACTGCCCAAGGAAGCAGACTGCTGCATCTTTCTCCCGCATCTCTCTGTAAAGATTACAGCAGTTCTACTTGGTCCTATAGGGTTGCTATGAGTCAGAATCAACTAGACGGCAATAGATTCTAGCTAGGTACCCCTGGGGCAGGTCACTGAAACTGTCTGGGTCTCACTGACCCAACTCAGTTCTTAATCTGATGTTCACAACTTGCATCTGATTCTCAAACGGAAGGAGTGTGCCGTCCCTAAAGGATAGCAAGTGTTTCCCCAGGTGGGCCCATCTTTGACCTCTCCATTGGCCTTTGGCCAGAGCCTCGGCTGCCTCTGACCATGGGGGCATTTCTCTGACCTTGGCCACTTCGATCTTGGAAGCACTTAAAAGAGTGCCAGGTGCCAGAACAAGAGTGACGACCATTTGTCTGGTCTCTCAGGATTCTCTTCTGCTGAGCCTGCCATGGCTAAGTTTGGGGCTGGCCTTTTGTTTCCTTCCTCCACACCCAGCCAGGCCTCTCCCAAGTAGCATAGCTTTAAGACCATCTCCCTAATAGGTCAGGTGTGTGTTTGTGACATTGTTTATCTGTTCAGCAAACTTTTTTTGAGCACCAAGTGCCAAACAGCACAAGCCACCAGAGCTGGGGCCTGCCACAAGGGTACAACTGAGGGGGGGATGCTGAGGCTGAGTGTCCCTTAATCAGTTGTCGGCTGCATTTCCATCCGGGCATAGGAACCAGAGTGGTCTTACGTCACTACTATCCCTGGCATACACTTGCGGTTAGCTGCCATTAGTCAGCCCCCAACTCATGGTTACCCCACGTGATACAAAGTAGGACTGCTCCACAGGGTTTTCTTGGCTGTAATCTTAACAGAAGCAGATTGCCAGGCCTTTTCTTCCACAGTACCACTGGGTGAGTTCGAACCACCAACCTTTAGGTTAGCTGATCTCAAACCGCTTGGGTCACCCAGGCTCATTGACATACACTACATACTCAGAAAATATTTCCTGTATGAATGAATACAGTTGGACAAAGTCACCCCCAATTCCTTGTCTCTGAATTTTCATCCAGTCAGAACCCAAGCTGAGTCCCCAGGGATGGCAGCTATGACATACAGAAGTACTACCCACGTGGGGCCCATTGAAGTCTTCAGACTGGGGTAGAATCCCACTTCCTGGTTGTGTGACCTTGACAAAACACTTCCCCTCTCTGAGCCAATTTAGTTTTCTACCCTGTAAGATGGTGCAGTGGTTAAGTGCTTGGTCTAACCGCAAGGTCTATGGTTTGAACCCACTAGCTGCTCCGAACGACAAAGATGTGGCAGTCTGCTCCCATAAAGATCAGTGTTGGAAACCCTACGAGCCAGTTATATTGTCACATGGGGCCACTATGAGTTGGAATCAACTTGAGGGCACACGAGATGGGGTAACTAAAGATCTCTTTCTGGTGGCAGCTCTGGGATTAGAAACATCATGCTTGGCACCCAGTTAACACTGAAGGTGTCGCTCAATCACTCACGATGGATGAAAGTTTGGAAGGGGTAGGCTACACCAAGGCAAAAATCTATGCTGTTTCCCAGGGGAGTCCATGTGCCTTTAGTGGGCTGTGGAGGACGAATGTTTTATGTCATAGATTTACCGTTTGCTCTCTGGTGCAAACTAGTCATGTGTTCACTTCTGGAACTGATCAAGTTTCCTTTTTAATCATCAATAACAGCCAGCACTTATCTGGCACTTCCTGCTCTGATAACTCATTTCCTCCTAATGAACCTAGGGTCACCCCCATTTTACAGACCAGGAAATGGAGGCACAAATTGCTGAAATAATCTGCCCAAGGTCACATAGCAAGGAAGTGGCAGTGGCAGGATGTGAATCAGGGGCTGACTGGTTGAAATCAGGGCCCTTAACCTTTGTCCTCTCAGTGAAATTTAAATTAAAAAAGAAAAAATATATACTTAAATATTATGGGTTAGTGGCACTGTGGTTAAAGGGCTTAGCTGCTAACCTAAACTTAAGCAGTTCAAACGCATCACCCACTCCACAGAAAGTTGTGGCAGTCTGCTCCTGTAAGAGTAAACCAAACCAAATCCATTGTTGTGAGTCAATTTCGACTGATATGGACCCTGTAGTAGAAGTGCCCCATAGGGTTTCCAAGTCTGTAATCTTGAAGAATTGACGCCTTTGAATTATGGTGTTGGTGAAGAATATTGAATACACTATGGACTGCCAAAAGAAGGAACAAATCTGTCTTGGAAAAAGTACAGCCAGAATTCTTCTTAGAAGCAAAGATGGCGAGACTTTGTCTCACATACTTTGGACATGTTATCAGAAGGGATCAGTCCCTGGAGGACATCATGCTTGCTAGAGGGTTAAGGGAAAAAAGATCCTCAAGAGATGAATTGACAACAGTGGTTGCAACAATGGGCTCAAACATAGCAAAGATCATGAGGATTCTGCAGGATGAGGCAGTGTTTCCTTCTGTTGTGCTTAGGTCGCAGAGTCCCAACCTACTCACCGGCACCTAACAATAAAATCTTCACGGAGCAGACTGGCACATCTTTCTCCCGCGTAGTGGCTAGTGGGTTTGAATCATCAAACTTTCAGTTAGCAGACAAGCGCTTTACCACTGCGACAACAGGTCTCCTCTTAGAAACCCTATGGGGCAGTTCTACCCTTACCTATAAGGTCGCTATGAGTCAGAATCTACTCGAAAGCAATGGGTTTTAATGAGACCACTGTAAATGCTAAAACTTACAAAGCAGATATCTCAATCACTCACTTACGCAACACATTTATTGAGCACCTACTGTGTGCATGAAGCGTTTCTAAGGCACTGGGGAGAGAACAAGAGACCAGAACGTCAGTTCCCCTGGCCTGTGCGCCTCCGGAGGGCAGCCGGGGGGTGTCTGTGTCACCTCCGGGTCCCCAGCAGGACGCCTGGCACACAGTAGGCGGTCACCAAGGGTTCCCCGAGTGAACGCGTGGATGCAGGTGTCCCGCCCGCGAGGCGTTCGCGGCCTGGCGGAGCGGAAATGGCGCACCGGAGCCGCGGCGTCCCGGGGCTGCTGGGAATCCCATCTGCGCGGCCGAGGGGTCTGAGGAGGCTGCCAGGCGGGACCGACTCGCGTCCCCGGAGCCGAGACCACTGGGGTGCGTGCTCAGGCCGCGTCCAGGCTCCTGGCCTGTCGCCCCGAAGTCCCCACTCTACCATCCTCCGTCTCCCAGCTCCTCCGCGCTCCCACCTCCGGGGCCTCCTCCTTCTCTATCCTCGACCCCCGCCACCTTTCCAAGCCACTGCGGCTCCCCCAGAGAGGGTCCTCCCGCCCGGCTGCGGATCCCCGCAGCCTTCCCCGCCCAAGGTTCCAGGCTGCCCGCAAACTCTCCCCCAGCCTGCAAAAAAGGCGCAACCCTTCTCCCCAACCTCCGGCCGGGACTGGGGGCAGGGCTGGTGCCGGGACGCAGGGCGTTCGCGGCCTCCCATTGGCTGCCGGGCCCGCCGCTCGGTGAGGGGCGGGGATTCCTGGAGCCCATCCCCCGGCGAGGGCGGGGGCACAAGGAGGAGGAGTAGGAAAGAGGAGGAGGAAGGAGGAGGGGGGGCCGAA
>NW_004444023.1:2537900-2569050 GCF_000243295.1 Trichechus manatus latirostris
GCTGGCGCCCGCTGCCTCCCCGGCCCTCCCGCCGGCTGCCGCGGATACAATGGGGCGGCGGAGAGACGGGAGCTAACGTTCCACGGGGGGAGGGGCGGGGGACCCCCCCCCGCGCGCCCGGGAGCCCCTTCTTCTCGCGCTGCTCCCCGCTTTTCGGGGAGGAGGAGGGCAGTGGGGCAGCGGGTGGTGGTTTCCCAAAGCCTTCAGCTCTCCCTCTTGCTTGTCCCCTGCGACACCCCCTCAATCCGTCTCGGGGGTCCCGGGGGTGCCGGGAACAAGGTGGGGAGGGAAGGATGGGCAAGGAGACCACTGGGTCTCCCCGCGCCACCACCGCCCCTAAACAATGAAAGGAGTTGACTGCGCCCTCCACCCCCAGCAATGGAAGGAGTTGACTTGTCCCCCCAAACCTTATCCCCCACCCCTAGTTGGCTGACTCCGGAGGGGGCCAGCACGGGTGAGGGCTTGAGCCTTACCCCTGTCACCTCCCGAGGTTTGGGGTGCCCCCCCGTGTCCACCCCTTCGGCCTGGGAAGTGGGGGGGCATCAGGCCCAGCCCGGGCACCGGGCTCGGGGGTTGACCTTTAGACAAAGGCAGCTCTTTCCCTGGGGTGAGCCGGCCGAGCCGGGCCCCTGTGAAGGGCGGCCGGGTCCGGGCACCCGGAGGGAGGGATGCAGCCATCTGGTTTCTCCATCCCTAGCTGCCCCTCGGCTGCTGCCCTGGCTCCTGTCACGGGCGGCCGCGGGAACACAAGGGCTGAGGTGCTGCCCCAGGCCTTGATCGGGAGCCCGAGAAGGGTGCGGGCTCGGGCTCCGGCCCTGATTGGAAGGCTCGGCGGCTCCCTCCTCTCCGCGCCCCTTTGTTTTGCTTTGTGGTTCTGAGCAGCTGAACTTCCCCGGGAGGTGGGGTCAGAGGCCTCCGTGTCAGCTCTCACCCGCAGGCCAGGGTGACAGGTCCCAGCCCTCTGATGTCCCCAGCCTGTGGGCTGCAGTCCATGCCCAGCCCTGGGTCCAGCAATCACCTTCTTTGGTCCTCATTCCCCCCCGCCCCCCGCAATAATAAAAATCTGGGGATGTGTTGAGTGTCTGCGTTTCTCTCCTGCCTTTTTTTTTTTTTTTTTTGAGGCACTTATCAGGGAGGCATTTGTGGAAGCACCTAAGACTCCCAGGCCTGTGATGTAGGTTAAGCTCTTTGTGCTTTCAACCTCTCTTCTCACCTCGGGGGGACTCAGCTCAGACCTACCCCTGGGTGATGGGAAAACAGGGGAGGCAAACAGCTCAGAAACCCTCCCCACTCCCAGGCACTCACCAGTGGGACTTAGGGGCTTGTTTACCTACCCCATCCTCCCCCATGACTCCCCCGCTCCCAGAAGCTGGCAATAACATCTCCATACCCAGGGAGTATTATGGATTGGGTACTCCTAAGTGCATTACATGCTGGCCCCAACCCCAGGAGGAAGTAGGGACAGCTTTTGTTCCCATTTCCCAGACAGATTAATGGAGGCTCAGAGAGGTTAAGTGGCTTGCTCAGGGTCACAGAGCCCTGGGTTACACAGAGCCCCAACTCGTCAGTATCCCAAGTTTCTCAGCTCAAAACGATTAAGCACTCCTGTCCCCCACTTTGGCCGTTTGACTTCAGTTGGAAAGTAGATAATATCCCTGAGTCTCAAATGTAGATAATAATCCCTGCCCCCACCGCTTAAACCATTGTCTGGATTTTTTTTCCCCCCTGAGAGCCGGTTTGGGGAAGGGGTGAAGAGCACCTGGATGCTGGGCTGAGGTGAGGGCCGTTTTCCTTGTAGCAGGAGCTCAGAGTCGGAGGCGTGAGTCAGGGGAGGGGGAGCCCCAGGCCTGGCTGGATGCGTGGCCGGCAGCTTGGGGACACGTGGGAGCAGGCCTCATGCTTGCCCTCCCCCTTTGCCACCTGGGCTGGGGCTTGGCCCCACTTTACCATTCGCCTTTGTTGGGAGAGAAGCTGAGTTGTTTGGGACTTTTGTCTTTATCGTTACCATTCTGCACTGTGGACCTCCCTGCCTTGTGACCTGCCGTGGCTCCCTGGTATAGCTGGCTGAGAACTTTCCCCATCCATTCACCCCTTGGCCTGAGTCTCAAACCTGATGTCACTTCCATCACCTTAGTCAAACCTAAAACTCAGGAACCTGTTTTGCGTTATCAGTGTTGATGTTGTTGTTTGGTGCTGTTCAATCAGTTTTTGACTCTTACGTGTCAGAGTAGAGCTGCCCGATTGGATTTCCTAGGTTGTAGTCTTAACGGGAGCGGATTGCCAGGTGTTTCTCCTGTGGAGCCACTAGGTGGGTTCAGACTGCCAACCTTTCCGTTAGCAGCCGAGCACTTAACCGTTGCACCATCAGGGCTCCTTCCTCTGTCACCTTAGGCAGGTAATTTAACTTGCTATCCTTGGTTTCCTCATGTGCAAAATGGGGATAATTATACCTCCTTTAGCTGACCTCTCAAGGTGGGTGAAAGTATTATCCAGACATGTTAATTACATTTATCATTCAGTGAATAGGATATTGAGTGCCTGGAGGGGTAGAGGAAGAATGTTGGGTGCAGGGCATGTAAAGGTGAGTGGCAAAGACCTCTTCCCTGGAGGATTTACCTGTAGTGGGGAAGATGGACTGTCAGTAAACAATCCTGCTCCAGTGCCTGCGGAACAGGGACCTTGTTTCCACAGCACTTACAGGTGTTCCCTGGGTATTTATTGAATAAACATTTCACTGTGGGGGCGGAGTGGGGACTAAGGGAGTGTATGGGGAGGGCCCCGCTCCCCCAGTGAAGGAGGTGATAACTGGTGATCTTGCCATTTTGCATTGGACCCTGCTAGTGCAGGCGGATTTTGATCAGCTGCTAACCTAAAGGTTGTGGGTTTGAGTGGAAGATAGGCCTGGAGATCCCATAAAGACTTGTTGGGTGCT
The DNA here is from genome assembly GCF_000243295.1 of Trichechus manatus latirostris. Taxonomy (NCBI): domain Eukaryota; kingdom Metazoa; phylum Chordata; class Mammalia; order Sirenia; family Trichechidae; genus Trichechus; species Trichechus manatus. Next base: position 2,540,833 of record NW_004444023.1, read on the forward strand.
GTCAAGTCAATTTTTGACTCATAGCAACCCCATGTGGTAGAGTAGAACTGCCCCATAGGGTTTCCTACAGCCCTGGTGGTGCAGTGGTTAGGTGCTTGGCTGCTAACCAGAAGGTTGGCAGTTCAAATCCACCAGCCACTCCGAGGGAGAAAGATGTGACAGTCTGCTTGCATAAAGATTATAGCCTTGGAAACCCTGTGAGGCAGTTCTACTCTGTCCTATAAGGTCACTAGGAGTCGGAATCAACTCGATTGCAATGGTTTGGGTTTTTCTTTATAGAGTTTCCTATGCTGTAATCTTTATGGGAGCCGATCACCTGGTCTTTCTCCTGCGGAGCTGCTAGGTGGGTTTGAACCACCAACCTTTCAGTTAGCAGCCGAGTGCTTAAACATTGTGCCACCAGGGCTACTTCCATAAAGATTACAGCGAAGAAAATCCTATAGAACAGCTCTGCTCTGTAACACATGGGTTTGCCATGAGTCAGAATCTACTCAACAGTGATGGTGCCATTTTACAGATTCGGAAACTGAGGCCAGGGGAATCCCGGAGTCCCTCATCAAGTTCCATGGCTGAGCTGGGACTTCAACTCAGACTATAGGGGCTGGAGCAAGTGGGGGAGGGGCTCTATCTGTCAGCAGAGCTGGGGAGACATTACTCCTGTGGGCTCTGATCCCAGGGGCTCTGAAGGGGCCCCTGCCCCTCAGCCTCCATCCTCAATGTGCAGATATCTTTGTGGGGAGCCCTGGGGTATGGGGTCTCCCAGATTCCCTGGGATTCCTTTGAGCCCCAGGTCCAGCCCCCTGTGGAGCTCCAGCCAGCCTTCCCAGCTCTCCCCCAGGGCTGCCTTGACTCCTGGTCTCAAGAATGCTGAGGGCTGTTGGTAGGGGGAAGTTAATTGGAAACAGGAAAACATGGCATTCCTCTCCAGGCGGCCTGGGCCTGGAAAGCAGCAAGGGATGGCCTTTCCCCCCTTCCGTCCGCCTGCCTGCCACCCGGGGAGAAGGGTGGGAGCATGGTTATCTTGCCCTAGTGCCTTCTGAGTCTCCCCCGCACCACCTGGCACCCTCATTCTTAGTGGAAACAGCAACAGTTATCTGACCTTCGCATCCAAGATGTCATCTGTCCCCCCCATCAGAATAAGTTGCTCCCTACTTGTTCCCCCAATTATATCCAACTGTGTCTCCTCTGTTTGGAACCAGAGGACTTGCCTGAGTTAACTCCCCAGCATGGATGCAACATAACAGAGATACATGGGAAATGGTGGGTTAATTGTCCCCAGGGGTCCCCCCTCATTCTTTAGAGTTTTGTCCCAGCGGACTGATGTCTTTATGTCTCCGGGAAATGCAAGTTCCCCCAGTGGGGAGTTTTTCGAGGCATTTCTACTTTGGTGACAATTAGTTTTGTGGAGGAGTGTGTGTATTCTTGGGGGGTGGGGCTTTTGGCAGAGGAAGCTCGTTTCTTTAATTGTTCCCAATTAAACTTCCTGAGGGCTTACTGTGTGCCAGGGCCTTGAGGGGTTAGTGATGAAGTTGGGACATAGCCCCAGACTAAACCAGTTGCCAAGGAGTCGTCTCTAACTTATGGCAACTCCATGTGTGTCAGAGTAGAACTGTGCTCCATAGGGTTTTCATGACTGTGACCTTTTAGAAGCAGATTGCCAGGCCTTTCTTCCAAGGTGTCTCTGGGTGAGTTTGAACCGCCAACCCTTTGGTTAGTAGTGGGGTGCTTAACCGTTTGCGACACCCAGGAACTCCTGGGACCCAGCCCAGAAGGATGAAAATAGAGATAAGTGTCCTCATCAAGGGCTGTGGGATTGATTATTTCTGTCTGGGTGGTCTGAGAAGGCTCCAAGGAGGAAGCTACTACTTTCTCTCTTTCTTTTTTTCTAAGTGATGAACACATGGGACAAATTCAGAATACCAAAGATAATAAGACTCCCCCCGTGCCTGGTCCCCCAGCTCTCCTTCCCAGAGGCAGTTCCTCAATTCTATCCTTCTGTGCACGTACATTTATACAGGTTAGCTGCCGTCAAGTCGACCCTGACTCCCAGTGACCCCAGGCACAAAGGAACAAAATGCTGCCTGGTCCTGCACCATCCCCATGATCATTTGCAGATCAGATTGTTGTGATCCTTAGAGTTTTCACTGGCTGACTTTCAGAAGTAGATTGCCAGGCCTTTCTTCCTAGTTTGTCTTAATCTGGAAGCTCCGATGCAACCTGTTCAACATCCTAGCAACACACAAGCCTCCACTGATGGACGGTGGTGGCTGTGCATGAGGTGCATTGGCCAAGAATCGAACCTGGGTCTCCTGCATGGAGGCTAGAATTCTGGCACTGAACCACCACTGTATCTTAAAAAAAAAATTTTTTTTCCCATTGTTCTACACATTGGTTTTTTTCACTTCAACTCCCTGGGAGATATGACCCTATCAGTATACATAAGTCTTCCTCCATCTTTTTCTTGGCTGCATAGTACTCCACTGTGTGGATGAATCCTTGGACAGGGGTGTGTTTCTAAGTGTTTGTTTCTGCGCAGAAGTGGGAAGCATGTGTCCACATGTCTTATCATGAGACATGAGTATACCTGGGGGATAAATTCCTGGAAGTGAAATTGCTAGATCAGGAGCCCCTGATCTGTATCTTGGTAGCTCTTAGGAGGCTGCCTTGGGAGTTGCGTCTTGAAGGAAGTTGTCCCTCCTGTTCAGCCTCATCCAACCTGTATGCCAGGCTGTGTCTTGAGGTCACAGGAGTCTTTGCTCCTGGTGACATCTGTCTGGTCCTCCTACCTGTGGCATGCACATGCCGCTTGGTATGGAGTTCAGACGTCTGGGCTCTGGAACCCAGCGCCGGCTGAATGACTGCAGGCAAGGGGTTTGCTTGCCCCAGGCCTTAGTCTTCCCCTCTGTTAAATGGGTTCATCCCAGTACCTAATTCGTAAGGTTGTTGTGAGAATTAAATAACAGCCATAAAGCACATAGTTAGGCTTGCCAGTCAGTGAGGGTGGTTGACATTCTTTGGCAGTTCTCTCTTCTGGGGTCCTTTTCCACCCAACTGGGCCAGTAACCCACTAATGGCAGGGCCCATGTCTGGGATGGAATGCCAGCTTTTCCTCCAAATTGCAGTGTGAGTCTGGGCAAGCAGTTTCTTTTCTGGCTCTCAGTTTCCTTATCTGTAAAATGGGCCTATGATGCCTCCCATAGGGTCTACTATGAGTGCTGAGTGAGGCAACTCTATGTCACCCACTCTCTGACAGAGCTGGGCATCAGGAGGCTTTCAGGAACTAGCAAATGAAGCTGCTATTATTTTCACTACCATTACTGCTCTCCCAGGGGGCCCATGCTGACTTCTCTGCTCTGAAAGGTCCCCATTGTCTTCCCATACGGCACATGGGGAACAATGTTGGCATTCTAAACTGCATGGCAGCAGAGGGCATGGAACAGGCCATTCTGGTGTCGGGCATGGCGACATAACCCAGGACACAGGACTTCCTAGCTCTGTGCCTCAGTTCCCCCAACTGGAAGAATGGGAATAACAGGAGATGCACCATAGGTGTGCTTACAGATGTTCTGTGCTTAACATGGCGTGGGGCAGTGTAGCCACAACAAAACCAAGCCTGTTGCCATCCAGTCGATTCTGACTCATGGCCACCCTATGTGTTACAGAGAACTGCTCCATAGGATTTTTTTGACTGTCATCTTTATGGTAGCAGATTGCCAGGCCTTTCTTCCATGGTACCACTGGATGGGTTAGAACTGCCAACCTTTAGGTTAGTAGCTGAGCACAAACTGGGCCACCCAGGGACACACACACAAACACACACACACACAGTGTGGTTAAGAGCTCAGCTGCTAACTAAAAGGTCAGTAGTTTGGATCCACCAGCCGCACCTTGGAAATCCTGTGGGGTAGTTGTACTCTGTTCTGTACGGTAGCTATGAGTTGAAATTGACTTGACGGCAATGGGTTGGGTTTTATATATATATGTGTGCACATATACCAAAAAACTCAAACCAGTCAAGCCGATTCCGACTTATGGTGACCCCATGTGTGCCGAGTAAACTGCATTCCATAGGGTTTGCAAGGCTGTGACCTTTCAGAAGCAGATCTCCAGGCCTTTCTTCTGTGGCACCACCAGGTAAGCTTGAACCGCCAACCTTTAAGTTAGTAACCCAAACTGTAACCTGTTGCCATCAAGTCGATTCCGACTCATAGTGACCAGATAGTGCAATAGTTGAGTGCAAACCATTTGCACCACCCAGGGACCTTGGCACATAGCAAGCGCTTAAAAAAATGTTGGTGGCTATGATTATAATTATTATTATGAAGTGTGGAAGCAGAGTCTCCCAAGGGATCAGATTCCCACCTCCCTGTTGCCTGCCCCCAAAACCCTAAAACGTCAGTAGTGACCTTTTAAATGGGAGGTGGTGTCCAAGGCAATCAAATACCCTTTGGGCCTCAGTTTCCTCATCTGTAATTGGACCCTATCACTGGGTCACTGGGAAGCATAAATGAGGGAAGGTGCAGAATACATTTAGAACAGGGCCTGGCTCAAAGGCAGCGCGTGGGGAAGGTTCACTTTGCTTATTATGACTTTAACTTTTCATCCTGGCACTTTTGAAGCGCACACCAAGAGTTGAGAGAATAGCATAGTCAACCCCCGTGTACCCATCAGCAGCTCAACAGTTTTCTGTTGATCTTTTTTTTGCCTATTACCTCCCTCCCATCCCCCTCCCCCACATACTCTTGGCTTTTTTGCTGGAATATTCTTAAGCAAATTCCAGATATCACATCATGGATCATTATTGTTGGAGTCTCTGGGTGGTGTACACAGTTAACACACGCGGCTGCTAACCGAAAGGTTGGTAGTTCAAGTCCATCCAGCAGCTCTATAGAAGAAAGGACTGGCAATCTGCTTCCGTAAAGATGACAGCCAAGAAAACCCTATGGAGCAGTTCTATTCTGTCACACTTGCGGTCAGAGGAAGGGATGAGGCCCTTGGAGCCCCCCAGCCAGGCTCAGTTGCCTTCAGCCCCTCCCCTCCTCTGCCCTATCCCCCACACTTCGCTATGAAGCTCTTCCTGCGCCCAGAGGGGCTGGAGGTGGCTTGTTGACTTCTGAGTGACCCCCTCCCAACCCTCTGTGTTCCTGGCCGCCCTGCGGGCAGACTGAGGGGTGGATACTGGGGACTGCAGGGCCCTCGTTAGTGAGCCCTGGGACCTTGAGGGAGCCCCTGTTGGCCTCCAAAGCCTCAAAGGTGGAGGGCGACCGAGTCCCCCAGGACGCCCACATAGCGCCGTGGACATACCAGAGGATCAATGCTGCCCCAGCATCTATGGCCCTGGGTGGGTGGCTGCCCACAACCCCTGCCTTACAGGGAGGGTGGTTGTGAAAATTCGCTGGACTGTACCCTCCCTCTTGCCCTTCACCTGCGGTACATGACGCACCCATCTTTATATGCCCAGCCCCCCCAGTCTGGATCTCCCAGACTCCATCCCCATGTCCATGCCTAATATGGGCTGTGCTCACAGTGGGCACTGAGTAGCTGCTATTATTAATCTTCTTCTTGTTCTTATTTCTGGTACATAGTAGTAGGTGCTTAGAAAGAAGGAATTCTTAGCTCCGTCAAGTCGGCCCCTGACTCATGGTGACCCCACGCACAACAGAACAATGGAATAAAACACTGCCCGGCCCTGCACCATCCCCTGATCGAACCGTTGTGATCCATAGGGTTTTCATTGGCTGGTTTTCAGCAGCAGATCGCCAGGCCTTTCTTCCTACTCTGTCTTAGTCCAGAAGCTCTGCTGAAGCCTGTTCAGCATCATAATGACATGCAAGCCTCCAATGACAGACAGGTGGTGACTACGCATGAGGTGCATCGACTGGGAATCGAACCCAGGTCTCCTGCATGGAAGGCTAGAATTCTACCACTGAACCACCACTGTCTGAACCAACACTACTCCCTTACTAGAGTCTAAACTGCAGGAGAGGAGTAACAAGGGCTGTCTGGGCCAGGACACTGTGTTCTCAGCTCCGGGTGTGTATCAGGAGCTGTGTAGATGTTTGTTGAATGAATGAATGAATGATGGCTGTGTCACAGGGGTGGCAAAAGGGAAGCAGACAGCCTGCATTTGGAGTCTTGATCCTGGGGCTTTTCAGAATGTGACTTACACGTTTTGTTGTTGTTGCTGTTAGTTGCCATCAAGTCAATTCCAACTCATGGTGACCCCATGTGTTACAGGGTAGAACTGATCTCCATAGGGGTTTTCTTGGCTATAATCTTAACGAAAGCCAGTCACCAGGCTTTTCTTACATGGTACTACTGGATGGCTTCAAACTGCCAACTTTTAGGTTAGTAACCCACTGCCGCTGAGTCAATCCTGACTCATAGCGACCCCGTAGGGTTTCCAAGGCTGTAAATCTCTACGGAAGCAGACTGCCACATCTTTCTCCCGTGGGGCTGCTGGTGGTTTCGAACTGCTGACCTTTCAGTTAGCGGTTGATCACTTTAACTACTGTGCCACCAGGGCTTTAGGTTAGTAGGTGAGCACAAATCATTTGCAGCACCTAGCTGCTTCCAGATCACCAGAGGGTATTGTTAAAAATGCTAATTCCTGGGCCCCACCCAGACCTACCTCCTGGGAATCCCAGAGGGTGCACCCTTGAGAGACTCTTTTGCAGTGGAAGCCCACCCATTTCAAAGTCCTGTCCCTGTTAGGTGCTATCCAGTTGATTTTGATTCATAGTGATCCCACGGGACAGAGTGGAACTGCCCCATGAGATTTTCTGTTTTTTTTAATTGAATTTTAGATGAAGGTTTACAGAACAAACTAGCTTCTCATTAAACAGTACACACATTGTTTTACGGCATTGGTTAACAACCCCACAACATGTCAGTACTCTCCTTTCTTGACCTTGGGTTCCCTATTACCAGCTTTCCTATCCCCTCCTGCCTTCTAGTCCTCGCCCCGGGACTGTTGTGCCCCTTTAGTCTTGTTTTGCCCAATGAGTCTGTGTGATCTTTGGCTAAAAGATGAACCTCCAGAATGACTTCATTGCCAGGCTAAGAGGGTGTCTGGGGGCCATACTCTCGGGGTTTCTCCAGTCTCTGTCAGGCCAGTAAGTGTGGTCTTTTTTTTTGAGTTAGAATTTTATTCTACGTTTTTCTCCAGCTCTGTCTAGGACCCTCTAGTGTGATCCCTGTCAGAGCAGTCAGTGGTGGTAGCCAGGCACCATCTAGTTGTACTGGACTCAGTCTGCTGGAGGCCGTAGTAGTTGTGGTCTGTTAGTCCTTTGGACTACTCTTTCTATTGTGTGTTTAGTTTTCTTCATTTTCCCTTGCTCTTAAAGGGGTGAGACCAACGGAGTATCTTAGATGGCTGCTTATAGGCTTTTAAGACCCCAGATGCTACTCACCAAAGTAGAATGTAGAACATTTTCTTTATAAACTCTGTATGTCCATTGAGCTAGGTGTTCCCTGAGACCATGGTCCCCACAGCCCTCAGCCCAGTAATTTGGTCCCTAAGGGAGTTTGGATTTGTCCATGGAGCTTCCATGACCTTACCCTGAAAAAGTTGCCCATAGGATTTTCTTGGCTGTAATCTTTATGAGAACAGATTGCCAGGCCTTTCTCCTGTGGAGCTGCCGGTGGGCTTGAACCACCAACCTTTTGGTTAGCAGCCGAACACATAACCGTTGTGCCAGGAGGGCTCCTTCATCAAAGTCCTAGTGGCAACAAAGCTCCACCCTCAACCCCTTCACCCTGTAAAGGCAACAGTGAATATTCCTGCAGCAGGTAACACTTTCTGCATGGACTTGGGCCACCCTGACCTCCCCATGCGCAGGTCTGTGCCCAGAGTACAGTCCATGCTCCGGAAGTGCTGTTGAGAGAGAGAATGAATCAGAGCCTGTGAGGTAGGTTGGGGTTGTCAGCTTCAGCCGGCCCGCTGCTCAGCGGGGAAACCAAGGCTCAGTGGGGTTCAAGTTCCTCACAGTTGAGCCACACACAGTGTAGAAATCAGGCATACTATATTTTGTGGAATCTAAGCAGCCATCAAAGCCCTGGGGTGGCACAAACAATTTGCATTCGACTGCTAACCTAAAGAAGGAGTCCTGGTGGCACAGTGGTTAAAGTGCTTGGCTGCTAACTAAAAGGTTGTCAGGTCGAACCCACCAGCTGCTCCACGGGAGAAAGCTGTGCCAGTGTGCTTCCATAAAGATTCCAACCTTAGAAACCCTATGGGGCAGTTCTACTCTATCCTCTAGGTCGCTATGGGTTGGAATCGACTCAATGGCAGCGGGGGTTTCTAACTGCCTAAAGGTTGGCAGTTTGAACCCACTCAGTGGTGCCATCGAAGAAAGGCCTAGTGATCTGCTTCTGTAAAGACTACAGCCAAGGAAACCCTATGGAGCAGTTCTACTCTGTAACACATGGGGTCGCTATGAGTTGGAATCGACTGGACGGCAGTAGGTTTGGTTTCTCTGGTTTAAGCAGTGATGGGTGTAAGATTGTAAGATGCCCCTCCCCTTTTCTGAGGTGATGCAATGAAAAGCATTGTGTGTCTGGGAGGGGATAAAATGTGGTAAAAGCCCTCAGCCTTCCTGGTCTTCTGGCCTCTGTGGCTTTTCTAGATTGTTTCCAGGTTGACATGTAGGTCTCACGCAGGTTTTGTGAGGGGCTGTTGTTCCTTGTGTCAGATTTCTTAACTGAATGAGAAAGGGCCCTGGTGGTGCCATGGTTAAGCGCTTGGCTGCTAACCGAAAGGTCAGTAGTTTGAACCCACCAGCTCCGTAGGAGAAGTGGCAGTCTGCTTCCGTAAAGATTACAGCCTTGGAAACTATGGGGCACGCTACTCTGTCCTATAGGGTCGCTATGTGTCGAAATCAACTCGATGGCGATGGGTTTGGATTTGTTTGGGTTTAGTTGAATGAGCAGAGATTCCTGACATCTGCCCAGCTCTTTTCGTCCCTTCCTGAGCATGTCCCCTTCCGCAGCCTTGTTTTTGTATTTAGATCTTAAGAAGCAGGAAGCTGTGCCTGCATTTGTCAGACGAAGACATCTAGCCTAAAGAGCCCCCAGGCAGACAGACTCAGACCATAACTGGGAATTTTATTTAACTTAGAGTTTTAAATGTAACTCTGCCTAAAGAAAAGAAAAAATGTGTGTGTGTAATATAATATTGTTACATACTATATAATAATTTTAATATAATGTTAACTTAAATTTAATAATATTATATGAGGTCCGTGGGTGGTGCAAATGGTTTGCTCTTGGCTCCTAACCAAAAAGTTGGAGGTTTAAGTCTGCCCAAGGTTGCCATAGCAGAAAGGCCTGGCAATCTACTTCTGAAAACTTGGCCATTGAAAACCTATGGAGCACAGTTCTGCACTGATACTCATGGGGTCGCCATGAGTTGGAATTGACTTGATGGCAATGGGTTTTTAATATTATATAAGCCAAACCCGCAGCCGTTGAGTCGATTTCGACTCAAAGCAACCCTGTAGGGTTTCCAAGCCTGTAAATCTTTAAAGAAGCTGACTGCCACATCTGTCTCCTGCAGAGCTGCTGCTGGTTTCGAACTGCCGACCTTTCGGTTAGCAGTTAATCACTTTAACCACTGCGGCACCAGGACTCTCAATACTATACAGTACATAATAATACCATATAAGTATAATAGAAATGTATATGAAATTCCCTTTCATTCCCATTCCCCCTCACCCCCGCCCCATCAGCAGTCTCCCAAAATATTTAACGTGTATTTTTTTGTTCCCTGGCAAAATGTTTGCTTTGTGTCTTGAATTCTGTGTGTGTTTGTGTCTTGGATTTTTACTTTATGTAAACAGGATTGTTCATACAGGTGAGCCTAATTAATTTTGGATTCTGTATTTGCAAATTCACCTACTTGCTAAAATTTATTTGTAACCCCCAAATCAATATACGTGGCACTTTCAAGTCATTTGTGGACAGCGCAGAGTGTGAAAAATTTGAGTTGCCCAATGCCGCACATTCCCAGCTGAGGTGGAACGAGGCGATGTTCTGCTTTCTTCTTTCAGCCTCAGGTTGTAAACACGCGTCCTTTTCGCAGTCTGTTTGTTGTTGCTGTTGACAGTTGCCACTGAGTCGATCCTGACTCGTGGGGACTCCATGTGACAGAGTAGAACTGCCCCATAGGATTTTCTAGGCTATAATATTTACTGGAGCAGATTGCCAGGTCTTTCTCCGAGGAGCCGCTGGGTGGGTTGAAACCATCAACATTTTGGTTAGCAGCCAAGTGCTTAATCGTTGCGCCACCAGAGAGGTCTGTTTAGTACCATGTTTTTTGCATTTTTGTACCTTTTGTTGATGATTTCGGCATTTAAAATGGCCCCGAGCACAATGCTGAAGAGCTGTTTAGTGTTCCTAAGCTCAAGAAGGCTGTGATGTGCCTTACAGAGAAAATATGTGTGTTAGATGAGCTTCATTTAAGCATAAGTTACAGTGCTGCTGGCCATGAGTTCAATGTTAATGAAGCAACCATATATAGATATAAAATAAGATGTGTTTGGATAGAAACACACAAAACAAGGTTATGTATTGATTGGTTGATGAAATGTTGTGACCAGAGGCTTGCAGGAACCTAAGCCTGTATTTTTCCTGGGGCAGTGGCTCGGTTTTTCCTAATTCAGTGCTTGTGGCGACTTTATAGAACATAACTGCTGTGAATAACCTCACGTGCAGCCACCACCCATCTGTCAGTGGAGGCTTCGTGTTGCTGTGATGCTGAACAGGTTTCAGCTGAGCTTCCAGACTAAGATGGACTAGGAAGAAAGGCCTGGCTATCTACTTCCAAAAATCAGCCAGTAAAAACCCTATGGCTCACCAGCATCTGATCTGGCAACAGATCATGGGGATGGTGCAGGACTGGGCAGGGTTTTGATCTGTTCATCGTGCATGGGGTCACCATGAGCGGGGTGCCGCCTCCTTGGCAGCTGGTTTGCAGCTAACAGCAACAACAAGCGTGAATAAAGAGAATCAACTGTATTTCTCCTTCTTGTTCTTTTTCACCTGTGTGAGCTCTGATGATAGGTGCCACCCATGTTGCTACTTGTACATCTACTCTCGTCCCTTGTTTCATGGGTGCATCACTTTTTTCTTTTTTCATTAAGTAAACCCAGTGCTTTTCAGATTTCCTATTTTTTACCCAATGTCCTTTATTCCTGGATCCCATCCAGGACACCACATTATATTTAGTTGTCACGTCTCCTTTGCTGTGACAGTTTCTCTGACTTTCCTGTTTTATTGTAGTTTAGATGAAGCTTTACAAAATAAATAGTTTCTCATTAAACAGTACACATATTGTTTTATGACAATGGTTAACAACCCCACAACATGTCAACATCACCCGTTCTCAGCTTTGGGTTCCCTATTACCAGCTTTCCTGTCCTCTCCTACCTCCCAGTCCTTGTCCCTGGACTGTTGTGCCCCATTAGTCTCGTTTTGTTTTATGGGGAGACTTTCCTTGTTTTTGATGAGCTTGACAGTTTTGAGGAGGAATTGTTAGGTTTATTACAGTATGCCATTCTGTTGGTTTTTTTTTTTTTTTAATGATATTCTATTGTGTTTTCTGTGAACATTCACACAGCAGTTTAGGTTCCCATGCAATTTCTACATAAGTTGTTCAGTGACGTTGGTTACATTCTTCACAATGCATCAGCATTCTCATTATTTCCTCTCTGGTTGTTCCATTTCCTTTCATCTACTTTCCCTGCCCCCTTACATTCTCATCTTTGTTTTAAAGTAATTTGGTGACCGTTTGGTCTCATACAGGTGATTTTTTTAAGGAGCACAGTACTTACGGGTGATATTCATTGTTTTGTGAGCCAGTCTGATATTTAGCTACAAGGCGACCTCAAGGGTTAGTTTCAGTTCAAGGTTTGAGGAATATGTCAGGGCAGTGGTCTCAGGGAGTTCCCCAGTCTCAACTGGTCCAGTAGGTCTGTTTTTTGTTGTTGTTTTTTTAAGGAATTTGAGATTCTGTTCTGCATTTTTATCCCATTCTATCTGGGTCCACCTATTGTGGTTCTGATTAGAATAGCCAGTAGTGGTAGCCGGGCACCATCTAGTTCTTCTGGTCTCAGGGTAGATGAGGCCGTGGTTCCTGTAGACTGTTCGTCCTGTAGACTAGTTTCTTCTTTGAGTCTTTGATTTCCTTCTGTCTCTTTTGCTTTAGATGAGTAGATAGTAATAGTTGTATCTTAGATGGCTGCTAGCAAACTTTTAAGACCCCAGACACTATTCACCAAACTAGTATGTAGAACATAACTTTATGAACTATATTATGCCAAGTGACTGAGATGTTCCACAAGACTGTGGTCCTAATCCTTTGAACCCAGAAAACCGATCCTGTGAGGTGTTTATGTCTAAGAAGTGTGTGTAGCTATGCCCCTATGTGCTGTATTATATATATGAATATATGTACATACCCAGGCATCACATTTTACTTAAAATCCCCTCCAGGCCCAGCTCCCCAAGTTGTCACAGAAGCAAGGAGAGGTGAAGTGACTTGCCCAAGGTCACACAGAAAGTTGCTGGCAGAGCTGGGATTTGAACCCAGGCAGTTGGCTCCAGCTGTGCCCTACTGGTTAATTCAGTCACACAGGAGGCCCTCCTTGGTGCCTTCCTTGTGATCCCTCTCAGGGGGTGTAAATAGCCACAGCTTTGCCCTCCAGAACTGGAGAGGCCAGGCAGGGGAGGGAAGTAGGCCAGGTACACACGAGTCTTCCTGAAGGTTGAGATCAGTGTCAAGGTGTGTCAGCTGGCCTAATGGAGGTCAGGAAAGGATGTATCACCACTGGGATGTGTTGGGACATCAGGGTAGGCTTCCTGGATGAGGAGGCTTCTGGAACTCTGGGCTTGAGACCATTCCTAGCAGAGAGAGGACAGAGCAGTTGGTGGAACCTGTGGTGCTTTGCACAAAGGCCAGTTGGCACTTCGTGGGGATATTCGGGCTGGGATACGGGGTGCCTTGGTTTTGTTGGGTACAGGGGAAGAATGAGGGAGTCCAGGTTGATCCAAGGTCACTGGCCTGAGCAACTGCATGGATGGAGGTGCCCTTTCCTGAGATGGGGTTCTTGTTGTTGTCAGTTGCTGTGGAGTCGGCTCTGACTCATGACAACCCTGTGTACAACAGATGAAACATTGCTTGGTCCTGCGCCATCTTCACGATCGTTGGTATGCTCGAGTCTATTGTTATGGCCACTCTGTATTTTGAATGCCTTCCAACCGAGAGGGCTCATCTTCCAGCACTGTATCAGACAACATTCTCTTGTGACCCATAAGGTTTTCACTGGCTAATTTTCTAGTTTTCACTGGCTAATTTTTTTCCTAGTCTTAGTCTGGAAGATCTGCTGAAACCTGTCCACCATGGGTGGCCCTGCTGGTATTTGAAATACTGGTGGCATAGCTTCCAGCATCACAGCAACACGCAGGCTACCACAGTACAACAATCTGACAGACGGGTGGGCGTGAGATGGGGTAGAGATGCCTCTGGTTTGGGGAACACAGCCCTCAGAGAATAAAGCTCTAACACCTTTGCTGGTAGAAAGATGCAGAGAGGAGAAAGAATGAATGAATGTATGAATGAATTGTAGGGGTCACGAGTGGGAAACATCTTAGGAGGTGGTTGCACCTGGGGGAGAACTGAAGTCCCAAGGAGGAAAAAGATTTCCAAGAGAAAGGACACAAGAGAATTGAGAATCAATCTTGGTAGCCACCCACATGTAGAGGCAGAAGCAAGAAGAGCAACTGCTGAAACAGAGAAAGACGGGGAGAAGGAGGAGGAGGAGGACGGGGCAAGGTCAGTGTCTCAGGAGCAAAGGTGGCAGTTTCCAAAAAGTCATTGTTGCCTGATGGGCAGAAAAGTCTTGGCTTAGATGGACTTGAGGTCAGGCTTCATGGGTTTGATGCAGGTGTTCAGGAAGCAAGGATTTCAGGAGATGGATAAGTGGGGTGGGAATGTGGTGAGGAGCCTTGGAGAAGGGGAAGGAGGGCCACATGGATGGAAGGAAGGAGGGAAGGAGAGAGCTCTTGGCAGAGATTTTTTTTCCTGTCCTGTAGAAAAGATGCTGGTCCCTGGGTACCGCAAGCAATTTGCTATCAGCTGCTAACCTAAAGGTTGGTGGTTTGAACGAACCCAGCAGCACCACAGAAGAAAGGTCTGGAGATCTGCTTCCATAAAGATTACAGCCAAGAAAACCCTATGAAGCCATTCTACTCTGTAATGTATGGGGTTGCCCTGACTCAGAATGGACTCTACGGCAATGGGTTTATTTGTAGAAAAGATAGTCTCAATGGTTACTGTTGTATTGCTCTGTAGTCAATTAACCAGTTTTGTATCTAACCTAGCAATCTTACTCTAATATATATATTTTTAATTGTGGTAAATTATATATAATATAAAATTTGCCATTTTAACCATTTTTAAGTGCACAAGTCAGTGCACTAATTATAGTCACAATATTGTGCAACCATCATCACTGTTTCCATAACTTTTTCATCACCCCAAACAGAAACTCTGTACCCATTAAGCAATAACTCCCCATTCCCTCCTTCCTCTAGCCCCTGGTAACCACTGCTTTCTGTCTGTATGCATTTGCCTATTCTAGATATTTCATATAGGTGGGATCATACAATATTGTTCTTTTGTGTCTGACATATGTCATTCAGCATAATATTTCAAGGTTCATCCATGTCGTAGCGTGTATCAGAACTTCATTTCTCTTTATGGCTGAACAGTATCCATTGTATGGATACACCACATTTTGTTGAGCCATTCATCTGCTGATGGACACTTGGGTTGTTTCCACCTTTTGACTATTGTAAATAGTGCTGCTGTGAAAGTGTACAGTATATGTTTGAGTCTCTGCTTTCATGTCTCTTGAGTATATACCTAGGAGTGGAATTGCTGGGTCATAGGGTAACTCTATGTTTAACTTTTTGAGGAATTGCTGAAAACAGTTAGGCAGCCAGAAATTTTTAACAGTCATGTCATCCTTCTGTGACTCCCTAGGGCTCTCAGGTAAGCATCTAACCTCTCATCTTCCCCTACAAAGCATCGAATTGTCTGGCCTGGGCTTATTTCCCTGATCTTACTTCTGACCCTCTCACTTGCCTCCTTGCCATTCCTCATATACCAAGCTTGTTCCTGCCTTCATACCTTTGCCTTTGCTCCACACCTGTGCCCTCCGCTTGGCGTGATGTCTCCATCTCTGGGCTCCTCGATTTCCAGTCTCTGCGTAAATGCCACCTCCTCAGGGAAGCCCTCCTTGACTGTCCTGCCTAACTTCTTTCACCTTACTAAGTTTATTTCCTTAGAATTCATTGCTAGGACCTGCCGCAGAATAAGCGCGCAATCGATGTTTATTGAACAAATGGGGAGCCAGGTGATCTTTACACAGACTGGATCGTTTTTAGGATTGGAGCAGGATTCAAGATTTAGGAGAGAAAAAGAAAGCACAGAAGGAAGGTTCTAGAAGAGGCAGGAGGGAGTGGTACTGGGCTGGGCTCGGGTGAAGTTTTCTCACAGGTCAGGAGGTGAGGAGGAGAGGGGTGTGAAGGCAGAAGTTGTTTGTGCAGTTGGGAAGGCGTTCAGGAGGTCAGCATGCACCTTGGAGAATCAGGAGGAGGAGGAGGCCTGTGGATGAGGGTGTGGGTGGCAGTGGCACTGGGAGCTGGGGCCTCTTGTCTTTTTCTGCCTGAGGCCTTACAAACATGGAGTAGTTTTTAATTTGGGGGAAAAGGAGTTCTCAGGTCCTTTTGGGAACCTGCTCTGAGGCCATGAGCCTTTCCCCCAGAAAACCACACCCCTGGCTTCACGCCTAAAATTTGGCCAAGGATTTTCAGGGGCTTGTGGATCAGTTTTAAGACCCTTCCCACAGATTCTGTTAATAGCAACAATAAAATAACAGCCAGCACTTACATTGGCTCACCCTGCCCCAGAAACTGGTCTCAGTCTCTTACAAGTGTGAATTCATTTATTCACAGAAGGTCGTAGGAGGTAGGTCCAGTGACCAACCCCGTTTTACAGATAAGGAAACTGAGGCACAGCGTGGTTAAATGACTTTCCAGGCTCACGTAGCTGCGAAATGGCAGAGTAGGGATTTGACCTGGGCACTCTGATGATCCCAGATCCTAGACTTTTAACCACCAGACCTCGCTTCCTCCATGTTACTGGGGCCAAGAGGAAAGCCCAGAGTTCGGAAGCTGCCGCTCTTCCTGCCCATTGCTCTAAGCGCAAGCCTGCGTGTGGCCGGAAGGTGGGAGGCGGGGCCGGGCGATGGGAAGCGGGGCTCAGCTGGGCGCCCGGCCTGGGTCCTCTTTTCCTTTTTGCCCGCTGCTTTGAGCGGAGCGCTGGTGGCGCAGTGGTTAAGAGTTTGGCTGCTAACCAAGAGGTCGGCAGTAGGAATCCACCAGCTGCTTCTTGGAAACCGTATGGGTCAGTTCTCCTCTGTCCTACAGGGTCACTATGGGTCGGAATCGACTCGAGGGCAACGTATTGGGGTGGGTTTGTGTCTTCAAAGGAGCCCTGGTGGTGCAGTGGTTACAGCGCTCGGCTGCTAACCGAAAGATCAGCAGTTCAAACCCACCAGCTGCTTGGCAGGAGAAAGATTTGACAGTCTGCTTCCGTAAAGATAGCCTTGGAAACCCTATGGGGCAGTTCTGCTCTGTCCTATGGAGTCTTTTTTAGAATCCACTGGACAGCGGTGGGTTTGGGTTTTGGGTTTGTGTCTTCATGGACCCTGATGGCGCAGTGGTTAAAGCGCTGGGCTGCTAACCGAAAGGTCTGTGGTTCAAACCACCTGGCCGCTCCGCAGGAGAAAGATGCGGCAGTCTGCTTCCATCAGGAAACCTTGGAAACCCTATTGGGGGCGGGGGCAGTTCTACTCTGTCCTGCAGGATCGCTGAGTCTGAATCTACTGGAAGGGCAACTGGTTTTGTGCCTTCATTAGCATAACCGCGGCAGCCCCAGCTGCCTCCCAGCTCCTGGATGTGTTTGTGAGTTTCTGAGCTCGCATAGTTGATGAGTCAGAGAAGCCAGCACCCAGTGGAAAGTTAGGATTCCGAAGGCAGATCTGGCTTGGAACCAGCTGTGGGCCTCAGAGCAAGGGCACCCACCTCTCGCAGCCTCAGTTTCCCCATCAGCAAGAGGGGTTTAATGTCTTCTTGAAGGTTTAAATAAATAACATGCTGTCACGTGTCAACAGAAGTGCTGGATTTATGGCAGTAATCGTTATTGTGTTTAGAAATTCAGAATATTTCAGACCAGAGCCTATACCATATGATCTGGAACATTCCAGCAAGGTGGGGCAGCTCTCCGTTGTCAGATACGCTAGTATTTCTGCAGCTAATATTTCTGTGGCTGTTGACACTAAGAGGGATAAATAAAGACAGACAGTACAGGTCAGATTTGCCCCCAAGTGAGTCAGGAAGGAAAGAGTATGGTTTGCAGAGAGTTATGGAGTTCGGAATTGTGGATAAGGGTCTTAGATCTAAAATACCTACATGGTGGAATTGTCGTGGAGTTTAATTGAGATAATATATCCTCAGGTGCGTGGTAGGTAATAGCACTTTGTAAATGCTAATTGCAATTATTGTCACCATTGTTGCTTTTACCATCACTGTTATTGCTATTAATAGTACTAACCAGTCTTTAGTCCATACCTACTAGAACAGACAGAGAGCAGTGGTGGTTCAGTGATAGAGTTCTTGCCTCCCACGTGGGAGACCCGTGTTCTATTCCTGGCTAACACACCTTATGTGCAGCCACCACCTATTTGTCAGTGGAGGCTTGCATGTTGCTGTGATGCTGAACAGGTTTTATTAGAGCTTCCAAACTCAGATGAACTAGGAAGAAAGATCTGGTGATGTATTTCTGAAAATCAGGCAATGGAAACCCTATGGATCACAATGGTCCTATCCCGTTGTACATGGGGTTGCCATGAGTCTGACTTGACAAGGCAGCTAATGACAACAACTGGGACAGACAGATGGAGCTGTGCTGCACATCACTGTTTCTCAGACATTAATGTGCACACGCATTCCTTTTGGAGCCTGTTAAATTCCTTAGGAATCCTGCTAAAATGCAGGTTCTATTTCAGTTGGGCATTTCTCACAAGTTCCCAGGTGAGCCTGATGCCGCTGCTGGTCCAGGGACCACTTTGAGTAGCAAGGGTGTAGATTGGTTTTCCGACTGTTTCCAAGTTGCTTTCAGCATTCTGCAGGTGAAAGGAGACCTTGGGTGCTGACGCTAAAATAAGATTCCTTAGCTCTTAGCTTTTGAGTTTGCCAATTTGAGTGCAGGTCTGTGTTAATTATTCTACACAGAAAAATGTCAAGTAATGTATACCATGAACATCTTTTTCGTGTCCCCTTCCTTTGCTCTCCAGAGGTGACCTCCATGAGCATTTTGCAGTGCATTCTTTCAGCCCCCCCCTTTTTTGGTATACATCTTCCCACTTGACCACACAGTCATGCTATATGAAGTCTACATCTTGCTTTTTTAATTTAACAAATGTCTTGGAATTTTTTCCATGTCAATAACCTAGAACCTTATTATTATATTTTTAAATGATATTTTATTGTGTTTTTGGTGAAGGTTTACACAGCAATATAGGTTCTCATTCAACAGTTTCTATACAGATTGTTCAGTGACACTGATTACATTCCTCACAATGTGTGAACATTCTCATTATTTCCGTTCTGGTTGTTCTGTTTCCATTAATCTAGTTTCCCTGCCCCCTTACATTCTTATCTTTGTTTTAAAGTAATTGTTGACCATTTGATCCCTATAGATGATGTTTTAAAGGAATGCAGTACTCATGGGTGATATTCATTATTTTGTGAGCCAATTTGTTATTTAGCTAAAAGGTGACCTCAGGGGATAGTTTTTGTTCAAGGTTTAAAGAATACCTCAGGGCAATAGTTTCAGGGAGGCTTCCTGTCTCAACTGGTCCAGTAAGTCTGGATTTTTAAGAGTTTGAGGTTCTGTTCCACATTTTAGAACCTTATTCTTTTTTTTTTTTTTTTAGAACCTTATTCTTTTCACAGCTGAGGACTATAATTTTTTATTTCACTACCACACTTTGAATGTTTAGGTTTGGTTCCAGTTTTTTGTTGTTAACATGTATGTGTCTTTATATTTAAAGTGCGTTTGTATTGGAAGTGTGTTTATATTGAAAGTGTGTTTCTTGTAGGTAGATAGTATGTAGTCTTGTAGATACATATAGTCTGACAATCTATGATCTTATGACTAGAGTGTTTAGACTAGTGCTGTCCAATAGAAATATAATGTGAACCACATTATTATATGTGATTTTAAATTTTCTAGTAGCCACAGTAAAAAGAAACAAGAAATTTATTTTAATATATTTTATGTAAATCATTATATCCAAAACATCATCATTTTAACATATGATCAGTATAAAAATGATTAATGAGATATTTTACATTCTTTATTTTTTCACAATAAGTCTTCAAAATCCAGTGTGTATTTTACACTCAGTTCACATCTCAGTTTGAACCAGCTCCATTTAAAGTGTTCAACAGTCACAAAAGACTAGTCGTGTGGTTTAGACCATTTATGTTTAATGTAATTATTGATGTGGTCAGATTTAAATCTTCCGTCTTGGTATTTGTTGTGTTTCCTATTTATTTCATATTTTCTTTGTTTCTTTTTTCTCATTTCCTGCCTCCTTTAGTAAGTTAATTATTTTAGCATTCCATTTTATCACCAACATTGGCTTATTGACACTACCTCTTTGTTGCTCTAGAGTTTCCATTGTGCATCTTTAACTAGGACTTTGGTTTTGATTCTGAGTGAGATGGGAACTATGGGAGACTTTTGAGCTGGGGAATGGCCTGACTTGACATTTTTGTATCCACATTTTCAGTCACTTGTGCAAGAGTGTTTCTGCTGGCCAGATTCCTGGAAGTGGAATTGCTAAGACAAAGGGGAGCGTGCATTTAGATTTTGGGAGGCCCTGCCAAATTGCATTCCAGAAAGCCTTCGCCATTCTCACCCCTTGCAAACAGCAGCCAGGATTTATTGGGTGGCTGCTCAGTGCCAGGCTTATCCTGGATGGTGGGGACACTGGTGGGAATCAGTCAGAGTCACGGCTGCTTATTAACTCTCCTCAGTCCTCAAGACTCAGGGCAGCCTCAAGAGCTGCTTTGGATCTCTAAGGAACGTGAGGATTTCAGAGGAACCAAAAAAGAAGAGGCAAGAGGATATTTTAAGTGGTGGAAGGCAGCCTGGCACACACCAGGTGGTATGAGAACTGGCTGGATCTGATGCTGTAACTGTAAGGAGTGGGATAAAGGGGTGGACTGTAAAGATGTCCGTTGGTATCCGTGGGGGATTTGTTCCAGGACCCCCGTGGATACCAAAATTCACGGATGGGCAAGTCTTTTATATAAAATGACATAGTATTTGCATATAACCTATGCACATCCTCCTGTATACTTTAAATCATCTCTAGGTTACTTATAATACTTAATACGATATAAGTGCCATGTAGATAGTTGTTTCATCACAACTGAAGACTTGACTCTGGAAGGTAGCCTTTCTCTCCTTTGGGTTTCTTGAGCTCTTCTGGGAACGCTGATGCTGCCTGGGCATCAGCCAATGCGGATTTGCCTGTGATCTTGAAGTTCTTGAGGCTGTAGTGCTTTACATAGCTAGCCAGGCGTCCCTTGCCAGCTTGAAACTCCTTCCTCTCACTGTCCTCAACCCCCTCACACTTAGCCTTTGAGGGATTGCTTTCACCACTTAGTCGCTTTTTAGGAGCCATTTTTTTCACAGAAACAAAGGGTGCATACAACACAAGTAGTGAATAAATGAGATGCAAGGTGCATAATGAGTGCTGGAGAGAGACTGAGAATCTGTGAGTCCACAGCAGGGGATGCCTACACATCACTTCATTCACGTGGATTCAGCTAGTGCTTGGTGCCCCTGTGGCAAATTCAAGTTTTGCTTTTTGGAACTTTCTTTTTTTTTTCCTGAATATTTTCAGTCCGTGGTTGGTTGAATCCGCCAGTGCGGAACCCGTGGATATGGTGGGCCAACTGTATTGGTTTGGGGAGCGAACATGTGGACTCCCCATCAGTGTGATACACGCTAGGGTGTACTTTATAGCTGAGAGGTAAAATAATAGTACTGCCCACATGGGGCTTGTTTGTGAGGATTCAGCCAGAGACTGAAGAGTGTGTAGTTAGAATTTCAGTAGCAGGAATGGTTGTTTGACTGTCATGGTGGTGGGAGGGGGTCACCTTCAGGCACTGGATGACCTGGCCCAGAGGCAGGCTTGGCCCAGGTTTTGGGCAGGGTTTAAGGCCTGTCTTAAAGAAACTTGGTCCGGAGCCCAGCCCTGTCCTGTCTTCCCTTAGGCAAGTTACTTTGGGCCTCTGTTAACCTGGGGTAGATAACAGGAGAATCTGCCCCCCAGGAGTGTCGTGAAGGCCAAATTCAGTGAGGTGATGGTGGCAAAGAGCTTGACACTCTCCCGGACTGTAGTAAGGCTCTGTAAAGTTAGCTGCTGTTATTACTGTTGTTATTGTTATTGTTTTTATTGTTAATTTAGGGCCTCTAGTGAGTCCCTAGCGGAACCCTGGTGGCATGGTGGTTAAGAGCTAAGCTGATAACCAAAAAGTCGGCAGTTCGAATCCACCAGCTGCTCTTGGAAACCCTATGGAGCAGTTCTACTCTGTCCTATAGGGTTGCTATGAGTCAGAATCGACTCCATGGCAATGAGTTTGATTTTTGGTTTTGGTTTAGTGAGTCCCTATAGGGTCACATGAGTCGGAATCAACTTGACAGCAGTGGGTTTGGTTTGGTTTTTTAGTGAGTCCCTGGGTAGCACGAATGATTAAGTGCTTGACTACTCGCTGAAAGGTTGGTGGTTCATACCCACCTAGAGGTACATCAGAAGAAAGGCCTGGCAATCTGCTTCTGAAAGGTCACAGCCTTGAAAACCCCATGAAGCAGTTCTACCCTGCACTTGTGGGGTCACCATGAGTCAGAGTCCGCTTGATGGCAACTAACAACAACAACAAGAAAGAAACAATGAGTCCTTGGGTGGTGCAAACAGTTAACGTGCTGGACTGCTAACTGAAAGATTAGAAGTTCGAATTCACCTAGAGGCGCCTTGGAAGAAAGGCGTGGTGATTTACTTCTGAAAAATCAGCAATTGGAAATCCTCGGGAGCAGTTTTACTGTGACACGTACGGGGTTGCCATGAGTTGGAATCCACTCGATGGCAACTGATTTTTTTGTTTTTTTTTAGTGTTCTCTAGGCAATGATCAGAGCCCTAGTGGTGCCAGTGGTTAAGCATTCAGATGCTAACCAGAAGGTCGGCAGTTCGAATCCACCAGCCACTCCTTGGAAACCCTACGAGGCAATTCTGCTCTGTCCTGTAGGGTCGCTAGGAGTTGGAATCGACTTGACAGCAGCAGGTTTAAGCAATGATCAGATCCTTCCTTAACCCCAGGACTGAGGCCCCAGAGAGATGAGGTCAGTTGAGGCCCCTGAGAGGTGAGGCCAGTTACTCAGGGTCAGGAAACAGCAGAGCTGGGATTCGAAGCCAGGTTTGTCAGGCCCAGGGCTCTTGGAATTCCCCATTCCATGCCTTTGGGAATCTTCCAGGTTTGATGAACAAAGATTCTCCCGTTTTATATCAGCCAATGAGGAAGACACTTAGCAGCACCAAAAAAAAAAGAGAAAATAATAATAATAAATAATAACAGCACCAACGTTAATAATGATAATGGCAACTCACCTGCCATAACTCCTCAGGCAACAAGACCCAACCTGGCTGGGGGGTATTTATAGTCTTTCTTTATCAGGTGTCATGTGAATATTCACGTGTTTGTCTGCGGAAATGTTAGCGTTTGATTACAGGGTGCTGCTTCAGAACCTGGTGGGGGTGTTCTGTGATAGACAAGCATATACTCTTATCACTTTTGCAAAGTCTGGAAGACTCTGCATTTCAGTACCAGTACCAGTTGCTGTCAGGTCGACCCTGACTCACAGCGACCCCATGTGTATCAGAACAGAACTGTGCTCCATAGGGTTTTCAATGGCTGATTCTTTGGAAGTAGATCACCAGGCCTTTCTTCTGAGGCACGTATGGGTAGATTCGAACCACCAACCTTCAGTTAGCAGCCGAGTGCACTAATAACCCAGTGGGCATGTAAATGCTGACATGGCCAGGGGACTGTGTGGGAAGCTCTCAGTTCTCACCCGCGCCCCTCAGTAGGAGTCTCACATTGTGGTTTTAATTTGCATTTTCACTAATGACTAGTGATATTTAGCCTCTTCTCATGGGCTTATTTACCATCTTATGTAGCTTTTTTGGTGAAGTGTCCAAGTCTTTTGGCCATTTTTTTTTTAATTGTTGTACTTTAAGTGAAAGTTTACAATTCAGGTAAGTCTATTTTACAAAAATTTATACCTACATTGTTATGTGACCCTAGTTGCTCTCCCTATACTGTGACAGCACACTCCTCCTTTCCACCCCTGATTTCCCATGTCCATTCAACCAGCACCTGACCCTCTCTGCCTTCTCATCTCGCCTCCGGACAGGAGCTGCCCATTTAGTCTCATGTATCTACTTGAACTAAGAAGCACACTCTTCACGAGTATCATTTTATGTCCCATAGTCCAGTCTAATCTTTATCTGAAGAGTTGGTCTTTCGGCCATTGTTAAAAGTACGTTGTTAGGTTTTTTGTTTTTTTGGTTGAGTTTTGAGAGTTCTTTATATATTCTGAATACAAGTCTTTTATCAGCTATATGCTTTGCAGATATTTTCTTCCTGTCTATGGCTTATCTTTCTCATTCTCTTAATAGTGTCTTTTAAAAAGAAGAAATTTTTAATTTTGATTAACTACAGTATATCAGTTTTTTTCTTTTATGGATTGTACTTCTATTTTTTTTTTTTTTAATCAAAAAGATATCTTCTCTGAAATTCTGAGTCTTATCTCCATTTTTTATTCTTTTTTTTTATTGTACTTTAGATGAAGCTTTACAGAACAAACTAGCTTTTCATTAAACAATTAGTACACATATTATTTTGTGACATTGGTTACCAAGCCCATGACATGTCAACACTCTCCCCTTCTTGACCTTGGGTTCCCCATTACCAGCTTTCCTGTCCCCTCCTGCCTTCTCGTCCTGGCCCCTGGGAGAAGCTCCCAGTTCTGAAGGAGGCATCTGGATCCAGTTTTTCCAGCTTTTTGGCTCGCAACTCCCAATAAGATATGTATTTTATGCACGACCCAGAATAGACACACATGCAGTTCTGTCTGAGTTTCCTAGTGCTGCCGTAATAGAAACGCAAGTGGGTGGCTTTAAAGAGCGGGAACTTATTTTGTCTTTGTTCTGGAGGCCAAAAGTCCTAATCGGGGCTCGGCCATGTCAGCTCCTTCTGTGGGCCTTTCTCCTAGTTTCCTGTGTCTGCCAGGGATTCCTGGTGTTCCTTTGCTTTAGATGATCCTCACATGGTGTCTGTTTTCCCCCGTGTGTTGTGTCTCTGTGTCTCTTCTGGTTTCTTTAAAACTCAGAGGTGATGAGGTTTAGGATCCACCCTATACTGGCCTGACCTCATTAACACACCAGACCAAAACACCAAACCTGTTGCTATCAAGTCAATTCTGACTCATGGCGACCCCCTGTGTTACAGAGTAGAACTGCTCCATAGACTTTTCTTGGTTGGAATCTTTATAGAAGCAGATTACCAGGCCTTTTTTTCTGTAGTGCTGCTGGCTGAGTTTGAACCACCAACCTTTAGGTTAGTCTTCAAATGCAAACTGTGCAACCCAAGGACGTTTAACAAAAGAAAAACCCTGTTTCCAAACAGGATCCACGTCTATAGGTACAAGGGCCAGGAATTCAACACATTTTTTTAAAATTTTTTATTGTTGTGCTTTAAGTGAAAGTTTACAATTCAAGTTAGTCTCTCATACAAAAATTTATACATACATTGTTTTGTGACCCTGGTTGCTCTCCCTATACTGTGACAGCACACTCTTCCTTTCTACCCCAGATTTCCTGCGTCCATTCAACCAGCTCCTGACCCTCTCTGCCTTCTCATCTTGCCTCTGGGCAGGAACTGCCCGTTTAGTCTCATGTATCTACTTGAGCTAAGAAGCACACTCTTCACAAGTATCATTTTATGTCCCATAGTCCAGTCTAATCTTTGTCTTAAGAGTTGGCCTCGAGAATGGTTTTAGTTTTGGGCCAACAGAGAGTCCGGGGGCCATGTCTTCCAGGATCCCTTCAGTCCCACTCAAACCATTAAGTCTAGTCTTTTTACTAGAATTTGAGTTGTGCACCCTGCTTTTCTCCTGCTGTGTCAGAGACTCTCTGTTGTGTTCCCTGTCAGGGTGGTCATTCTGGTAGTCGGACACCATATATAGTTCTTCTGGTCTCAGGCTGATGGAGTCTCTGGTATGTGGCCCTTTCTGTCTCTTGGGCTAATACTTCCTTGTTTCCATGGTGGTGTTTGTTCTTCTTTACTCCAGGTGGGTTGGGACCAATTGATGCATCTTAGATGGCTGCTCACTAGCTTTTAAGACCCCAGACGCCACTCAGGAAAGTGGGATGCAGAACAATTTTATTAAAAAACTTTGTTATGCCAATTGACCTAAATGTCCCCTGAAAGTATGGTCCCCAGACCTCCGCCCCTGCTACTCTGTCCGTCAAGGTGTTTGGTTGTATTCAGGAAACTTCTTAGCCTTGGTTTAGTCCAGTTGTGCTGACTTCTCCTGTAGTGTGTGCTGTTCTTCCCTTCACCTGAGATAATTCTTGTCTACTTTCTGGTTAGTAAATAACCCTCTCCTTCCCTCCCCCGCCTCGTAAACATCAAATAATGTTTTCTTCTGTGTTTAAACCTTTTCTTGAGTTCTTATAATAGTGGTCTTTTATAATATTTGTCCTTTTGTGACTGACTAAATTCACTCAGCATAATGCCTTCCAGATTCCTCCATGTTATAAGATCAACACATATTTTTGGGGACACAATTCAGTTCACAACGACATACAAAACAGAAGTTTTGTGAAACAATCCCTATAGCCTATGTTTGAGTCAATGTCTGAGTCTTCATTAATAACATTTTCGAAATTCTATTGTGATTTTTTTGTTTGTTTGTTTAAATGATGGTTGAAACCCATTATATCGATTTCCAGCGCTGGGCTGCTAACTGAAAGGTCGGCAGTTCGAACCCACCTAGCAACTCCAGAGGAGAAAGACCTGGCGATCTGCTCTCCTAAAGATTTCAACCTAGGAAACTCTATGGGGCAGTGCTACTCTGTCACATGGGGTTGCCATGAGTCGAAATCAACTTGACAGCATAAAACAACAACTTCCTCACTTCATTCTGGTCTCTGCTTAAATGTCATCTCTGCAGAGATACATGCCCTGACCAACCTATTTAACACTGAAGCCTCTCCTTCCCGCCGCCCCCTTATCCTGCACTGTGGTCTTCTCATAGCCACCTGTCACTAGGCGGTAATACGTTCTAGAATAACTTAGTTACGGTTTGCTCCTTCTACTAGAATTCAGCTGTATAAGGGGTCTCCGCAGTGTCTGGGGCATTGTATTATTGTTAGCTGCCCCTAACTCACGGTGACCCCATGTACAACAGAAAAAAATACTACTCTGTCATGGGCCATCCCCATGGCCAGTTGGGGATCAGACCATTGTGATCCATAGGGTTTTTACTGGCTAATTTTTGGAAGTAGATCACCAGGCCCTTCTTCTAATCTGTCTTAATCTGGAAGCGCCACTGAAACCTGTCCGTCATTATAGCAACACACAAGCCTCCATTGACAGATGAGTGGTAGCTGCACATGAGATGCACTGGCTGGGACTCGAACCTGGGTCTCCCATGTGGAAGGCCAGAATTCCACCACTGAACTGTAGGTGCTCTCTAAGTATTTGTTGAGTAGATGAATCACAGTTTGTTTGTTTTTTTTCCTTGCCCAGCTAGAAAGCAATTTCAGGTCGTCCTTTTGGGAATGTGAATTGTACACCAGGTGTTGGATTAGAGGGGCAGGGTGGGATGGGGGTGGGATGGAGAGAAACTAGAGTCAAAAAAGCCATTCCCAGGAATCCTCTGGAATCCATAGCTTGGTTGCTTGAAGCAAGAACATATGCCTCTAGATTCATGATCTCATAAAAGAATTGCTCAGTAACAACGTGGGTTTTTCTTCCCTCCCTGCATTATACCAGTCCCAGGTCTCACCTCATGATGGCTGGATCGACTTAACCTCCCACGGGACCGCAAAGTGCAGGGGCCCCTCTCGCTTCCTTTCCCTCAATTCCCTCAAGTGTGGTTTTCTGTATGTGTCTGTGTTTTCCTTTTATTGAAGTATAAATACTTCTATGTTTTTTTTTTTTCGCCTCTTATTTAAAAAAAAAAATTTGTTGTTGAAAATACCAGTTCAACAATTTCTGCCTGTCCAATTCCTAAGCTTCCTATCTAACCTTTCGAGTTGCTGTTGTCAGTTTGATCCCATATAAACCAAACCAAACCCGTTGCCATCAAGTCGATTCCAACTCATAGCGATTCCGTATAGATAGTTCTTTAAAAGAATACGATGCTCAAGGCAGACATTCTTTACTAATTAAGCTAAACTGTTGTTTGGTTTAAAGAAGATTTCAGGGGATATTTTTGGTTTAAGGTTTAAAAGATTATCTCTAGGCAATAGTTTGAGGGGTTCATCCATCCTCCATGGCTCCAAAGAGTCTGGATTCCATGAGAATTTGAAATTCTAGTCCACATTCCTCCCCACTCCGCTGCAAGAGTCTTCTATAGGAAATTTGATCAGAATGTTCCATAATGGTAAGGCTTCTATGGTTTTTAATTTTTTTTTTTTTAATTGAAGTATACAGGAGTCTCTGCTTCTTAAATCAACACCTGACATGCATTGTAAGAAATTCTGCAAACCCAGCGCAACTCACATTTTGCCGTGGTTTCGACATCTTGCTGGGCCCATTTCTGGCTTTGGGTAGTGGGGTGGATGGAATGGGAGGCCTTCCCCTCATCACACCTCTTTTCCTGCCAGTGGTGGATACAGAAGGGAGGCCACTGGGGGTGGCACGGGGGACCCACCTGGATCATGTAAGGGATGCCCATATCTAACCAGGACTGAAGGCTGAAGGTCCCAGTTCTTTCAGTCCTGACCAGG
>NW_004444023.1:2569951-2573874 GCF_000243295.1 Trichechus manatus latirostris
CCCTTCCTCCCCTTCCCTCCCCCACCCATTCTCCCTTCCCTTCCTGTCTCCTCCCTCCCCTTCCTCTGTCTCCTCCCTTTCCTTATTCCTCCTCCTTTCTCCCCCTTCCACCTCCTCCCCCTCCCTCCTTCTTTCTTCCCCTTCTCTCTCCGCCATCCCTTCTCCCTGTCTCCCTTCCACTCTCTCCCTCCTCCCCCCTCTACCCTTCTCTTCCCCAGCTGCCCTCTAGGGAGTGTGAGTCTGGAAGTGATTTCCAGGGAGTCCTCCTAGGTCCTCTGGTATCTTTGCCCTCCCCACATGGAAGCTTCAGCCTGAGCCTGTCACATCAGTGCCCCCAACCCCAGGGGAGGGAGCAGAAGGGACAGCCTGATGCTTTTAATCCAGCCCCAGGGGAGATGTGGGGACTGGGCCATGCTTAGGTTTTCTTTGGGGCTTTTGAAAATGGCTGCATTTATTTTATTCTTTTGGAATAGGGAATGCAACTGCAGATGTAAAACTCAAATGGTACCAATGATTTCCTCCCTGACTCCCAGCCGTCTCCACCCATACCCTCTTCCCAGAGGCCACCACTGGTGCAGTTTTGGGGCCTCCTTCCAAAGAGATGTTCTATGCATGTCTGAGCATCTCACACACAGACACACACTTTTTTTTTAAGGCACTAATGGCAGAATAAGGAGCCCTGGTGGCACAATGGTTAAGAACTCGGCTGCTAACCAAACGTTTGGTGGTTTGAACCCATCTAGCAGTTCTGTGGGGGAGAAACCTGGCGATCTGCTCCTATAAAGATCACAGCTTAGGAAACCCTATGGGACAGTTCTGCTCTGTCCTATAGGGTCGCTATGAGTTGGAATTGACTCGATGGCAACAGGTTTGGTGGTTCAATGGTAGAATTCTCACCTTCCATGCGGGAGGCCCAGGTTCAATTCCCAGCACCTCATGCGTAGCCCGCCCCTATCTGTCAGTGGAGGCTTGCATGTTGCTATGATGCTGAACAGGTTTCAGCAGAGCTTCCAGACTAAGTGGGCTAGGAAGAAAGGCCTGGCAATCTACTCCCAAAATTCAGCCACTGAAAACCCTCTGGATCACAATGGCCTGATGTGTAACTGATCATAGGGCTAACTCAGGACCAGGCAGTGTTTTGTTCAGTTGTACATGGGGTCACCATGAATTGGGCTGATTTGACAATGGCTAACAACCAGCACCACCGCAACAGGCATGCAGTGTATCTCATTATGGTTTTAATTTCTACTTCTCTGATGACTAAAGATGTTGAACATCTCATTGGCTAATTGGCTATTCATATATCTTCTGTTATGAAGTGTTCCAATCTTTTGTTCATCTTTAAATTGGGTCATTGGAAGTCTTATTGAGTTGTAGGATTTGCTCGTACAGTCTGGATACACGTTCGTTGTCTGCTTCGTGTGTTTTCTCCAATCTGTGGTTTGCCTGTTTATTATCTTGCTACTACTGTCTTTTGATCCAAGGGTTTTGTTTTTGTTGAAGCCCAGTTAGTTCATCAGTTGGATCCTGTGCTGGATAAGTGTGGCCAAGGCCTGTGTTACGTCACTTAGGTATGACAGAGATGGCCCCAGGCCATGTCCCGGTTCTCAGGGAGCTGGGGACATTAAGGCAAGAGAGAAGAAAGTATTATGAACCCCTAAAATCCATTGCCATCAAGTTGATTCCCACTTACAGTGACCCTATAGGGCAGAGTAGAACTGTCCTATAGGGTTTCCAAGGCTGTAAATCTTCACGGGAGCCAGCTGTCACATCTTTCTCTTGTGGAGCAGCTGGTGGGTTCAGAACACCAACCTTTCTGTTAGCAGCTGAGTGCTTAACCACTGTGCCACCATGGCTCCTTCTTATGAGCCCCTAAAAAAAAAAAAAAAAGTTTCTGTCAAGTTAATTCTGAATCATAGTGACCCTATAGGACAGGGTAGAACTGCCCCCATAGGGTTTCCAGGGAGTGGCTGGTGGATTCGAACTGCTGACCTTTTGGTTAGCAGTCAAACACTTAACCACTGTGCCACTAGGGCCCTTATGAGCCCTTGAAGGGGGAGAAATCAAGTACTATGGGGAGCTCCGGGAAGGGGCTGTTCTTTCACTGGGGGTTGTGGTAGGCGGACTAGTAGTCCCCCAGGGATGTCCATGTCTTAATCCCAGGAACCTGTGACTGTTACCATTTAACCTGTGAATCTTGTTGTTATTTGCCATTGAGTTGGCTCTGACTCATGGCGACCCCATGTATAACAGCATGAAACATTGCCTGGTTCTGCGCCCGCTTCATGATCGTTGGTATGCTCAAGTCCATGGTTGTAGCCCCTGTGTATTTTGAGTGCCTTCCAACCTAGGAGGCCCATCTTCTAGCACTAGATAGGACAGTGTTCTTGTATGATCCATAGGGTTTTTATTGGCTAATTTTCTGAAGTAGATCACCATGGCTTTCTTCCTAGTCTGTCTTAGTCTGGAAGCTTTGCTGAAACCTGTCCCCCATGGGTGACCCTGCTGGTATTTGAAATAATGGTAACAGAGCTTCTAGCATCACAGCAACACACAAGCCGCCACAGTACGGCAGACTGGCAGGTGGTAGAACCTGTGAAAATGTTGTCTTATATGACAGAAGGGACTTTGCAGGTTTGATTAAGTTAAGAATTGTGAGGTTGGGAAGTTATCCTGAATTATCCGGCTGGGCCCCAAATGTAGTCACAAGGTATATTAGTTTCCTGTGACTGCTGTGACAAATTACCACAAACTGGATGGCTTAAAACAATAGAAATTTACTCTCTTACAGTGCTGGAGGCCAGAAGTCCCAAATCAGTTTCACTGGGCCGAAATTAAGGTATCAGCAGACCATACTCCTTCCCGAAGCTAGTTGCCCTTGAGTCGATTCTGACTCATGGCACCCCTATGTGTGTCAGAGTAGAACTGTGCTTCATAGGGTTTTTTTTTTCCCCCATACAAAAATTTATACATACTTTGTTATGTGATTCTAATTGCTCTGCCCATACTGTGACAGCACACTCCTCCTTTCTACCCCTGATTCCCCATGTCCAGTCAACCAGCTCCTAACCCTCTCTGCCTTCCCATCTCACCTCCGGACAGAAGCTGCCCATTTAGTCTCTTGTATCTACTTGAGTTAAGAGGCACGCTCCTCACGAGTATCACTTTATGTCCCACGGTCCAGTGCAATCTCTGTCTGAAGAGTTGGCCTCCAAAATTGTTTTATTTCTGGGCTGATAGAGGATCCAGGGGCCATGCTTTCCGGGGTACCTCCAGTCTCAGTCAGACCATTAAGTCTGGTCTTCTTACTAGAATTTGAGTTCTGCACCCCACCTTTCTCCTGCTTCATCTGGGACTCTTGTTGTGTTCCCTGTCAGGGTGGTCATTGGCGGTAGCCGGGCACCATCTAGTTCTTCTGGTCTCAGGCTGATGAAGTCCCTGGTTTATGTGGCCCTTTCTGTCCCTGGGCTACTGCTTTCTTTATGCCTTCGGTGTTCTTCATTTTCCTTCACTCCAGGTGGTTGGGAGCAATTAATGCATCTTAGATGGTCACTTGAAAGCTTTTAACACCCCAGACGCCACTCACCAAAGTAGGATTCAGAACATTTTCTTAATAAGCTTTTTTATGCCAATTGACCTCACTGTCCCCCGAAAGCATGGTCCCCAGACCCCTGCCCCTGCTACTCTATCTCTCAAGGTGTTTGTATTCAGGATACTTCTTAGCTTTAGTTTAGTCCAGTTGTGCTGACTTCCTCTGTAGTATGTGCTGTCCTTCCCTTTACCTAAGATAATTCTTACCTACTATCTAGTTAGTAAATAACCCTCCCCTCCCTCCCCACCCTTGTAACCATCAAAGAATGTTTTCTTCTGTGTTTAAACCTTTTCTTGAGTTCTTATAATAGTGGTCTTATACAATATTTGTC
>NW_004444023.1:2580948-2582089 GCF_000243295.1 Trichechus manatus latirostris
AGTGCCTAACTATACCACCCAGGGACACCTGGATTCTCCCCTGGAGCCTCCAAGAGGAATATATCCCTGCAGACCCATTTTGGACTTCTGACCTCTGGAACTGATAAATAAAGGCATAATAACAGAATAGCAATAGGAAACTAATATGGCAGGAAGGTGTGTCAGTAGTGGGCCCAAGGTCACCAGGTAGTATAATGTGGCTGTGGGTGGTTGTTGGGGTGATAGACCCCAGAGCCTCATACTTCCCTAAAACCTCTGTTTGGCCTGGTGGTCAGTCGCCCAGGCTGGCATTCACTGGACCTGCCTGGCTCCACACTTCCTCTGCCACATCCTTGCTGTCCCCTTCATGTTCTGCTGGTCCCTGGCAGCCCAGGGTGCTCCTTGGCTGGGAGAGGGATCCTCACATGCTGTCTTCCCCTGTGTTTGGCCCTATTTCCACATCTCTTTTATAAGAGGCCACTTAGAAGGGATTAGGACTAGGACACACCCTACTCCAGTTTGACTCAGCTGATCATATCTTCAAAGAAAGACCCTGTTTCCCCAAACAAAGTTATGTTCACACGTACAGGGGCTAGGACTTCAACATATCTTTTTTAGGGGATACAATTCAATCTATAACAGCAGTTGTTTTTTTCCCAAGAAAAGCTAGAAACCTGGATTCTTTATTAAAAGAAAAAATTCTCCCAATCTCTAACAATTGGCCCACAACAGTTGTAATTGTTGGTATCTGCTGTCTTGTCACCCCCAACTCGTGGCAATCTCATGCACAATGGGATCAGACTGTTGTGCTCCAGAGGGTTTTCATTGCTTGATTTTTGGAAGTCAGTCGACCGGCCTTCCTTCCCAGTCCATGTTTGTCTGGAAGCTCTGCTGAAACCTGTTCAGCATCATAGTAACACAGAAGCCTCCACTGACAGATAAGGGGTGGCTGCACTTGAGGTGCATTGATTGGGAATGGAACCCGGGTCTCCTACATGGAAGGTGAGAATCCTATCACTGAACCTCAACAGTAGCTCTTCGTAAACCAAAAACCAGTTGATGTCGGGTTGACTCTGACATGTGGTGACTCCATGTGTGCAGAGTAGAACTGCTTCTTATGGTTTTCAAGACTGTAACCTTTCAGAAGTAGATTGCCAGGCCT
>NW_004444023.1:2583330-2635500 GCF_000243295.1 Trichechus manatus latirostris
CTTTTGCCTTGTTTGTTTTTCATTCTGTCTTTTTTCTCTACATATACACACACACAGGAAGCTCTGGTGGCACAGTGGTTAAGTGCTTGGCTGCTAATTGAAGGTCAGTGGTTCGAGCCCACCAGTGGCTTCACAGGAGAAAGATGTGGCAGTCTGCTTCCATAAAGATTACAGCCTCGGAAACCCTATGGGGGCAGTTCTCCTCTGTCCTGTAGGGTCGCTATGAGTTGGAATCGACTCCACGGCAGTGGGTTTTGTTTGTTTTTTTGGTTTATGGTAACTCTGTGCTTAACCATTTGAGGACTGCCAAACTATTTCCCACAGCAGCTGCCCATCTTACATTCCCACCAGCAATGCTCGAGGGTTCCAGTTTCTCCCTACCCTCACCAACACTTGTTAGTTTCCACTTTTCTGGCAACCTCATGCTTTTTACCCCTTTGATACTTCAGCGTGTATTTCCTAAGAACAAGGCTGTTCTCTTTGGTAACCACACGATGGTTACCAAATGCACAGCATTGAACACTGACACAATACCATTATCTAATCTACTGTTTGTATTCCAGCTATGTTAGTTGTTCCACTAATGTCCTTTAGAGCTATTTTCCCTCAACACGGGACCCAGCTCACAATCACACTTCGTCTTTAGTCGTGTCTTTAGTCTCCTGTAGCCTGGAGCGTTTCTCAGCTTTTCTTTGTTTTCCTGACATTGCCTTTTTAGAAACGTCTGCACCAGCTGTTTGTAGAACGTCTTTCAGTTTGGGTTTCTCTGATGTTTCCTCTCAGTTAGATTCAGGTGCTGTATCCCTGGCCAGGAGCTGTGGTGGCACCGTGGTTAAGAGCTCAGGCTGCTAACCAAAAGGTCATCAGTTCAAATCCACCAGCTGCTCCTTGGAAACCCTACGGGGCAGTTCTGCCCTGCCCTGTAGGGTCGCTGTGAGTCAGAATCAACTCAGCAGCAATGAGTTTGGTTTGGTTTTGGATCCTGGGCCAGAATTTTCAGAGCCTATGTTCTGGAGTCCCTGGGTGGTGCAAATGGTTAACACGTTCAGCTTCTAACCAAAAAGTTGGCTGTACAAGTCCACCCAGAGGCACCTCAAAAGAAAGGCCTGGCAATTTGCTTTGGAAAAATCAGCCATCAAAAACTTTATGGAGCACAGTTCTACTCTGTCACACAAGGGGTCATCATGAGTTGGAATCAACTCCATGGCAACTCGTGGTGGTTTTTGGTGTTCTTAACCACAGTGAGGTTCTTCCTTTAAAATGAACACACTCACGGGCTGGTTGTGTTGTTTTGTATCCTGACAGCTGGTTACAGCTGCAACAATCCATTGAGCTTACAATATGTGCATTTTTCAGCTTGTAATTTCAATAAAAAGTTAAAGAAGAACAATCTCTTAATGTAAAAAAGTAGAACAAGATCATTAGAGGGAACAAAAGAAGAAAAGGGGGTTAAAAAAATCAGAATATACAAAGTTGTAAAAATGCAGAGAACGCAAATGTGACTCGCAGTTCCATCAGCCCAGGGTAGAGCCACCTTATTAGTGTTTTGGCGTATTCCTCCCGATCGTTTTTGCTTTCCCCTTCCCCTGGGGCATGAATCATTGCAGAGTTGACAGGGGAGACATATTTGGAGAACTGAAGACAGGGAAAAATCAGGGGAGGTAAAGCTTGGTCAGAAGTCCCTGGGTGGTCCAAACTATTAACATACTTGGCTGCTAACTGAAAGGTTGGCGGTTTGAGTCCACCCAGAGATGCCTCAGAAGAAAGGCCTGGCAATCTGTCTGCAAAAAATCAGCCATTGGAAACCCTGTGGAGCACAGTTCTACTCTGACACACATGGGGTTGTCATGAATCTGAACTGACTTGAAAGCAACTGTTGAAAGCTCGATTGGGGCCGTTTTGAGTTGGAACTGGCTAGGCGAGTGCATCCCGAGTAGAGACTCCTCTGCCCAGTGTGTTTCATTTTTTTCTCCTGCGTTTTGTTTTTTGAAGCCTGTTATTGTTGGGTGCTTTCAGGTCAATTCTGACTCATAGTGACCCCATGTGACAGAATAGAACTGCCCCATAGGGTTTTCTTGGCTGAAATGGTTAAGCCCTCTGCTGTTAACTGAAAGGTTGGTGGTTCGAACCCAACAGCTGTTCCGTAGGAGAAACACCTGGTGATCTGCTTCCACAAAGATTATAGCCTGGGAAACCTTATGGGGCAGTTCTGCTCTATCCTATAGGGTCACTATGAGTCAGAATCAACTCGACAGCACACAATAGCAATAGCAGTCTTTATGGAAGCACATCGCCAGGTCTTCCTCCCGCAGAACCACTGGGTGGGTTCGAACCACCAACCTTTTGGTTAACAGCCAGGCACTTAATCATTGCACCACTGGGGCCCCTTCTTAAAGCCTGGAACTGAGGATTTAGGAAGAATAAAACCAAAACCAATTGCCATCGAATCGACTCCAACTCATGGTGATCACATGTGTGTCAAAGTAGAACTGTGCGTCATAGGGTTTTCTTTTTAAATTTTGTATTGTTGTGAAAAATAGATATAACACAACGTTTGCCAATTCATCATTTTTTACATGTACAGTTCAGTGACACCAATTACATCAGTCATTTTGTGCAGCCATCACCAGTGTCCGTTGTCACGTTCCCCATTACCACAAACAGATACTCACTGGTTCCTAAACAATGACTCCCCCTTTCCTCCTCCCTTCTGCCCCTGGTAACCACTAATAAACTTTGATCTCTATGCATTTCCCAATTCTAAAAGTTTCATATCAGTGGCATCATACAGTATTTGTTCTTTTGTGTCTGCCTGATTTCACTCAGCATAATTTTTCCAGATTCATCCATGTTGTGGCATGCATCAGGACTCCATACCTTTTCATGGCTGAATAATACTCCATTGTATGGATAGACCACACTTGGTTTATCCATTCGTCTGTTGATGGACACTTGAGTTGTTTCCACCGTTTGGCTGCTATGAATAGTGCTGCAGTGAACATTGGTGTACAAGTGTTCATGCGGACGTATGATTTCATTTTTCTTGCGTATGTGCCTAGGAGCAGAATTGCTGGATCACATTGTAACTCTTTTTAACCTTTTGAGGAACTGCCAGACTGTTTTCCACAGCAGCTGTACCATTTTATATTCGCACCAGCAATGGATGAGATGAGAGTCACAGTTAATGTTTTTTGTTGTTTTCAACTTTTTGTTAAATTAGAACATACAAAAAATACATACATAAGTGTATAGCTTGATGAATTTCCAGATTGAACACATCTGTGTAACTAGCTCCCAGATACAAAAACAGAGCATGACCTTCCTCTCCAAAGACCACTTATACCCTTTCCAGTCTCTCCCCTCCAAGGGAACCCTTATCCTGCTCTAACTCTGTAGATTAGTTTTACTTTTCTTGTACTTAATAGATAAACTCATAATAGGACAGCTGTTTCACGCAACATAATGTTTGCATTGGTTGGTTCCTTTTTCATCACTGTGTAGTAGTCCATCCTGCAGATGTGCCACAGTTTATTCATACATTCTCCAGTTGATGAGCATTTGGGTGGTTTCCAGTTTAGGGTGGGTTCAGTGGTAGAATTCTCGCCTTCCACACGGGAAACCTGGGTTCAACTCCCAGCCAGTGCGCCCACCACCCATCTGTCAGTGGAGGCTTGTGTGTTGCTGTGATGCTGAACAGGTTTCAGCAGCGCTTCCAGACTAAGATGGACCAGGAAGAAAGGC
This sequence comes from Trichechus manatus latirostris, assembly GCF_000243295.1. Taxonomy (NCBI): domain Eukaryota; kingdom Metazoa; phylum Chordata; class Mammalia; order Sirenia; family Trichechidae; genus Trichechus; species Trichechus manatus. The sequence goes on from NW_004444023.1 coordinate 2,587,072, forward strand.
CTGGCAATCTGTTTTCAAAAGTCAGCCAGCGAAAACCCTATGGATCACAGCAGCTCGATCCTGTTGTGCATGGGGTCGCCATGAGTTGGGGACAGACTCGACAGCAGTAACGACAAAAACAAGTGAACATTCTAGAACGTGTCTTTTGATCCACATCCACCCACTTATTCATAAGGGTGGAGTTATACTGAGAGTAGCTATAGGTCTGAGTGATTCTAGGCAGAAATTATTCTTAGGCTTCCCTCCTTTCTTGGCCTGCGTGCATCCCACATCCTGACTTCTTCTGGAGCTCTTCTTCCTGAGGGAAGACTGAAACCCACTATTGTAGTACCTGCTCCTGTTTTTAGGGGTCCTCGGGTGGCACAAACAGTTAAGCACTTGACTGGTAACCGAAAGGTTGGCAGTTCAGGCCCTCCCAGAGGCACCTCAGAAGAAAAGCCTAATGATTTGCGTCTGAAAAGTCAGCCATTGAAAACCCTGTGGAGCACAGTTTTACTTCTGACACACATGGGGACACTTGATGGCAACTGGTCTGGTTGGTTTTGCTGCTGTTTTAACTGTGACTTTGTGGAATTGAGACATCCTCCCTTCTACAGTGCCCTCCGATGAGCCGTACACATTGTTAGTCCAGCACTGGAGGTGACCACAGCATACCATGTCCTCATCCACACCGACTGGGGGCTGTTGGGCTTGAGTGTCCAGACTTGGAAGCCGTGGTTCCCAGGGGCTGGTGTCACCCGCTAGGGGACATTTTGTACATTTGTCTGGCTGTTTGGGGTAGTTGGTGATTGGGGGGTGCTCCTGGCATTTAGTGGGTGTAGGCTAATTGGATTAATTTGTCTCTTGGTTGGTGTGCAGAGCAGATAAGTTCTTGTGCAGATGCATCCACCTTCCTTCTCTGTCCCTGCTTTTCTTTCTTTCTTTTTTAATAACATTGTGTTTTTGGTGAAAGTTTACACGGCAAGTGAGGTTCCCGTTTGACAATTTCTATACAAATTGTTCGGTGACATTAGTTACATTTTTTACGACGTGTCAGTATTCTCTTTAATTGTGTTCTGTTTTCAGCACTCTAGTTTCCCTGCCCCCTTATCTTCTCATCTTTGCTTTAGATTAAATATTGACGTTTTGGACTCATACAGATGGTTTTTTAGTAGAGCACCGATCTAACGGGTAATATCCTTTGTTATGTGTGTCACTCTGCTTTTCTGCTAAAATGTGATCTAGAGATAGTTTTGGTTCAAGGTTTAAAGAGTGTCTCAGGGCAATAGTCTCAGGAAGTTCTCTGCTCTCAGGTGGTCCAGTTAGTCTGACCGTTTTTTAGAATTTGAGTTCTGTTCTACATTTTTCTCCCATTTTATCCCGGATCATCTGTTGTAACCCTGGACAGATTGGTCAGTGGTGGTAGCTGGGCACCATCTAGTTCTTCTGGTCTCTGGGTAATTGAGGTTGTGGCTTGTGGAGACTATCAGCCTTGTAGACTTGTTTCTTCTCTGACATTTTGGTTACCTTCTTACTCTTTTGCTCCTCAGGGGTAGAGACCAATAGTTGTATCTTATATATGCCTGCTTTTCTGTTTCTCTGACTCCCTCTTCCTTTCATGCCTTCTCTCTCTCAACTGCACTTTTCCTTTTGGCATCTCTGCCCCTCTCAGCACCTCTACTTAGTTTCCCTTTCTCCCAATCAACTTTCTGTGCTGATGTCCAACTTCACCACTTCCCCTCATTAAAAAAAAAAAAAAAAAAGAATTGCTATCAAGTTGATTCTGACTCATGGCGACCTCATATGTTAAAGACTGGAACTGCTTCATGGGGTTTTCTTGACTGTAATCTTTACAGAAGCAGATCGCCAGGCCTTTCTTCCATGGAGCTGTTGGTGGGTTTGAACCACCAACTTTTAGGTTAGTAGTTGAGCGCAAGCTGTTTGCGCCACCCAGGTGCCACCCTCCCTCATAGATTGGGTTTACCTGGCTGTGACCTGTCCTCGGTGTCCTTTCACCTCTGCTCCTACCTCCAGCTGACAAGTTCTCTTTGAGTCCCTTGAGTCTCACTCCCATTTGAGTGGCTAGCTCCCCTGTTCTGGGCATCACTGGTCACCCCATGGATTTGTCCCCCCACACCCTCCCTCCTCCCCATCCACCCATGAGTATTGGATCAGGCTCCTTCCCTGTTCTGCATCAGCAGTAGACCCTGAGAACTGTCCCCTTCAGTCATCCAGCCAGTATTTACACGTGAATAAAACAGACAGAAAATAATAAAGCCCATTTATGGCATGTCAAATAGTCATCACTGCTTTGAAGAAAAAGCAAAGCAGGACAGGGGGATGGAAATGCCAGTGTGGATTGTAATTGTAAATGCTGTTGTTGTTAGGTGCCTTCAAGTCAATTCTGACTCATAGCAACCCCATATGACAGAGTAGAACTGTCCCATAGAGTTTTCTAGGCTGTAATCTTTATAGAAGGGGCTCTGGTGGTACAGTGGTTAAGTGCTTGGTTGCTAACTGAAAGGTCGGAGCTTCAAACCCACCAGCTGCACCATGGTAGAAAGATGTGGCAGTCTGCTTCCGTAAAGATTACAGCCTTGGAAGCCCTATGGGGCAATTCTACTCTGTCCTATAGAATCACTATTGAGTCAGAATCAACTCAACGGCAATAGGTTAATGGGTTAATCTTTACAGGAGCAGATTGCCAGGCCTTTCTCCTGCAAAGTTGCTGGGTGGGATTGAACTGACAGCCTTTCAGTTAGCAGCCAAGCACTTCACTGTTGCGTGACCAGGGCTCCTTGTAATTGTAGATAGAATCTGTAATTGTAGATAGAATCTGTAATTGTAGATAGAATCAAGTTAAGCCTCCTTGACCTGGTAACAGCTGAGAGAAGGAGATAAGGGCAAAAGCAAACCAGGCAGAGGGAACAGCACATGCAAAGGTCCTGAGGCAGGCATGTGCCTGGTGTGTTGGAGGAAGAGCCAGGAGGCTGGCGTGACTGGAGGGGAGTGAGCAAGGGGGAGGGGGTGGAGATGAAGACAGAGAGGGAATGGGGTGGCCTTAGGGAGGACTTTGGCTTTGACTCTGAGTGAGGTGGGAGCCACAGGAGGGCTCAGAGCTGAGGAGAAATGTGAGGTGACTCAGATGTTGATAGGATTCCTCTGGCTGTCGTGTGTTGATGAGACTGTAGGAGACTAAGGACAGAATCGCAGGGACAGGAGGGACAGACCTGAGTGGGACCACACAGGAAAGCCAAAGGCCGCACTGCGTTGCTTTGGAGGCCTGTGGGGCACGCGGGCCTGTCTTCATCTCCCAGTGCTGCTGTAACAGAAATACCACAAGTGGGTGGCTTTCACAAACAGATTTATTATCTCACAGTTAGAGAGACCAGAACTCTGAATTTAGGGTGCCAGCTCTAGGAGAAGGCTCTCTGTCTCTGTGACAACTTTGGTCCTTGTCTCTTTAACTTCTATGCCTTGGCCCCTTGGTGATCTTCCTGTGGCATCTATCTTCCCCCATCTCTGCTTGCCTAATGGGATCTTTTTATATCTCAAAAGAGATTGACTCAAGACACACCCTACACTATTACTTCCTCTTTAACATAACAAAGAAAACCCATTCCCAAATGGGATTATAACCACAGGTATAAAACCCTTTGCCATCAAGTGAATTCCTATTCATATTACTCCTACAGGACAAAGTAGAACTGCCCTATAGGGTTTCCAAGGCTGTAATCTTTATGGAAGTAGACTGCCACATCTTTCTCCTGTGCAGCAGCTGGTGGTTTTGAACCTCTGACCTTTTGGTTAGCATCTGGTTACTTAGCCACTGTACCACAAGGGCTCCTTTATCACAGGTATAAAAAAACAAAGAAACCCGTTGTCGTCTAGTTGATTCCGACTCATAGCGACCATATAGAACAGAGTAGAACTGCCCCATAGGATTTCCAAGGAGTGGCCGGTAGATTCATACCGCCAACCTTTTGGTTAGCAGCCATTCTTTAAACACTGCAGCACCAGGGCTCTGACCACAGATAATAGGGGTTGGGATTTCCAACACGTATTTTTTGGGGACACAATTCAATCTATAACACAAGCACCTGAGACAGTCTATAACACAGGTCCACTCCACCAGCCAGACCCTCACAGCACCTCTCAGGAGACAGCAGGCCAAAGCTGCATCTCCAACACTTTATACTTTAGGTTCTCTGAAGACTGTTGAGTTTTTATTTTTTAATAAGCTTTTTATTGTGCAATCATTTTATACTTATAGAAATACTGCAAAAATAGCACAGCGTCCTGGTATACTCTACATCCAGCTTCCCCTAATGTTCACATCATGTATTGTTGTTGTTAGTTGCCGTTGAGTCGATTCTGACTCACGGTCCCCCATGTATTACTGTCTTAGTCTGGGTTCTCTAGACGAGCAAAACCAGTGAAACATATATAGATATATAGAGATTTACCTCAGAGAAATGGCTCATGCAGTTGTGGGGGCTGGCAAGTCCTAAACTCATGGGTCAGACAACAGGCTGATGACCTCCACTGGCTCAGGTGGTTGCTGGGGCTGACAAACCTAAAACCTGCATGACAGGTAACAGGTTGGAGGCCCCTGCTGCTGGCTCATGTCACAGGAACTGGGGTCAGATGCCAAGAAGATTGCAGGATTGAAAAGAGATCGAGCTTTCCCAGAACATCCGCTTATATCATGGATGCAGGCCACACCCCCAAAGAAACTCCTCTTTCAACTGATTGGCTGCTCACATCAGATCACAAAACGGGAGGTGATTACATAGTGTCTGCCAAACCACTGACAATCATAGCCTAGCCAAGTTGACTCATAACCTTAACCATCACAGTTACCATGGAACATTTGCAACAACTAAGAAACCCACACGTTACATTACTAGCAGCCAAGCTCCATATTTCATTCAGATGTCCTCAGCTTTTCCCTAATGGCTTTTCCTGTCCGAGGCTCCCACCCAGGACACCACACACATTTAGTTGTCACGTCTCCTTAGTTTCCTCTTCTCTATGACAGTTTGTCAGTCTTCCCGATTTTAATAGTTTTGAGGAGTACTTGTCAGGTGTCCTGTAGAAATACCCCCTGAATTTGAGCCAACACTTGTGTTTTTGTTTTTTTGCCTTTTCTTGTCCTTTTACATGAGTGAGGTCATACAATATTTGTCCTTTTGTGACCGACTTATTTCACGCAGCATAATGTCTTCAAGCTCCATCCATATTGTAGCATTCATCAGCACTTCATTTCTCCTACTGGCAGAGTAGTATTCCAGTGCATGTATATACCACATTTTGTTTATCCATTCATCTCTTGATGGGCATTTAGGTTGCGTCCACCTTTTGGCTATTGTGAATAGTGCTGCAATGAACATTGGTGTGCAAGTATCTGTTTGAGTCCCTGCTTTCAAATCTTTTGAGTATATACCTAGGAGTGGAATTTCTAGGACATGTGGTAGTTCTATTTTTAGTTTTTTGAGGAACCGCCACACTTTTCCACAGTGGCTGTACCATTTTGCATTCCTACCAGCAACGGATGAGGATTTCAATTTCCCCCCATCCTCTCCAGCATTTGTTATTTTTGTTTTTTTTTTTTGTTTGTTTTTTTTGATCTTAGCCATCCTAGTGTGAGTGAAGTGGAATCTCATGGTGGTTTTGATTTGCATCTCTCTGATGGCTAATGATGTTGAGCATCTTCTCATGTGTTTGGTGGCCATTGGAATGTCTTCTTTGCTGAAATGTCTGCTGAAGACCTTTGCCCATTTTATGTTTGGGTTATTTGTCTTTTTTTTTTTATTAAGTTGTCGAAGGCCAACACTTAACTAATAAAGCTTTTTTTCCTTTAATTTTATTATGGTTAAATATACATAATGAAAAATTTGCCATTTTAACTGTCTTTAAGTGACATTAATTACTTTCACCACGTTGTGCTATCATCACTGCTATCAACTCAATGGCAACTGGTTTTATATTTTGAGTAACGCTCTTTATAATTAATTAAAAAAAAAAAAAACCTTTGGCCAACTTTTTGCCAGTTCTGTTGAAGACATCACTGTTTTTACTTTGTAATGTGGTTTCAAAGAGCTGATAATAGGAATAGAACCATTAGCTTTATGTTTATTTTCTACTTACATTAGTAATATATTTTTTCTTTTTATTGAGGTAAAATTCAAGTAACATAAAATTAACCATCTTAACATCAAATTGGAGTCCCTGGGTGGGGCAAACAATTTTGTAAGTGCTCGACTACTAGCCGAAAGATTGGAGGTTCGAACCTACCCAGAGACACCACAGAAGAAAGGCTTGACAATCTGTTTCCGAAAGGTCACGGCCTCGAAAACTCTATGGCGCAGTGTTACTCTGCACGCATGGGGTCACCGTGAGTCGGAACTGACGGCAATCACAACAACAAAATCCATTGCCGTCGAGTTGATTCCAACTCATAACCACGCTGTAGGACAGAGTAGAACTGCCCCCACAGGGTTTCCAAGGCTGTAAATCTTTATGGAAGCAGACTGCCACATCTTTCTCCACGGAGCCACTGGTGGGTTAAAACCGCTGACCTTTCGGTTAGCAGCCAAGCTCTTAACCACTCCTTCCAACAACAACATCAAATTAACCATTTTAAAGTGTACACTACATAACGCTAGGGATGCCATTCCCACCCTAGGACACTGTACTTTATATAAACATGACCACAATTTTCTAGCAGATGGCAGTAAAGGGTCACGAGAAAGGGGCGCCTGTTTCTAGTTCCATAAAAGTGCCATGTGGGCTTGCAGTGACCTTGATTAAATAAATTAAGAGAACTGTTTCTTCCAATGCAGACAGAAGTCAGTTACTCGCACCCAGCCTGCCCGAGTTCAAACCTTGCTCTGATCCCAACCACATCTGTGGCCTCAGGCAAGTTACTTCACCTCTTGGTGCCGCAGTGTCCACTTCTGATAGTAGCGGTCTAACTTTATGGCATTTAGTGCATTCACAATGTTGTGCGGCCACCGTTACTGTCTAATTTCAGAATATATTCATCACCACAAAAAGAAACCCTGTATTCTCTACCCCACCGCAATCCCCAGGCAACCACTAATCTACTTTCTGACTCGATAGATTTGCCTATTCTGAACACTTCATTTAAATGGAATCATATCCTATGCGACCTTTTTTGTCTATACATTATTAACTTTAATACAGACATTCCCCGGGTTCCAAACAAGACCCGTTCCTAAGTCTGTCTTTAAGTTGAATTTGTAGGTAAGTTGGAATAGGTACATACAGTTCTTATTATTTTGGCTTTCTGTGCATTTAAAACACTTTTAGAAACACTTCAAAACTGTGCAGTGTTTTCATGAGCCTCACAAAGTAGTATGTGTGTTTGTTATTACAAACCATTGTATTTAACTCAGATTTTTAATGTAATAGGCTTTATGACAGTTTGTTCTTAAGTACGAGTTGTCTGTTAGTCGGACGTTCATAACCCCGGGACTTACTGTAATAGGCTTTATGGTAGTTCGTTCTTAAATACAAAAAACAAACCTGTTGCCATGGAGTTGATTCCAACTTATAGCAACCCTATAGGACAGAGTAGAACTGCCCCATACAGTTTCCAAGGAATGCCCGGTGGCTTCGAACTGCCGGCCTTTCGATTAGCAGCTATTGCTCTTAACCACTATGCCACCAGGGTTTCCAAATACAAGTTGTCAGTAAGTCAGATGTTTGTAGGCTTTATGGCAGTCCGATCTTAAATATGAGTTGTCTGTAAGTTGGACATTCATAACCCGAGGACTGCCTATATTTAGGTTTCTTTGTGAGCACTTTTTAAAACCATCTGTTTCATGAGGATTTGTTTAGTTAAAAATTGATAGTGTAATATATAGGCCAGTTTTTAATCAAACACTCAAGAAATGAAAATACGTTGTCAAAGGAGTGTCACTGCCTCTGCCTTGGGGACTTTGTGCCCTTTCCCTGGGACACTTCATCTCCCTGCCCAGCCTGTCACTTTCTGCCTAATATCAGTCCATATATTGATTCCCTGTCCAGCTCAATTTGTTGTATCGCTGAGATTAGAAAGTAAATAGAAATAGTGTTCTCCCAGTGGGATAGATTACAGAGCCCAGGACAAGAGCCAGGCAGGTTTGGATGTCCGGCGTGTGATTGGTGGGGAAGGATGAGACTCTTAGTAAATGGAGGTGGGGACAAAAAATAAAAGTCATCCATATGGAAAGAGAGGAAATCAAATCCCTACCTCACACCATAGGAGTCCCCATGAGGCGCAAGCAGTTAAGTGCTCAACTACTAGCCAAGAGGTTGGCAGTTCGAACCCACCCAGAGGCACCTTGGAAGACAGGCCTGGTGATCTGCTTCTGAGAGGTCACAGCCTTGAAAATCCTCTGGGAGCAGTTCTGCTCTGCACACATGCATGGGGTCTCCATGAGTCAGAATCCACTCGACAGTAACCTCACAACATACACCAAAGTCATCTCCAAATAGCTTAAGGATTCCAGGTCAAATTTAGACCTGGGGACTCTCCTCAGACTTTGGGGTAGGGACAGACTCTGAAACAAGGCACAAAGTGTTAGCAATGAGGGGATAGTTTGGAAGACTTGCATATCGCCTGGATATGTATGCCCCACTCCAGAAATTTCTCTCTTTCTCTGAGGCACTGAGCAGCCCTCCCTGCTGTGCTTGAGGTGCTAGTCCTTCTCTTTTATTTTTTATTTATTTTTATTGTGGTGAAAATATAGATAACAGAACATTTGCTGTCTCAACATTTTTACATGTACAATTCTGTGACATTAATTCCGTTCATCATGTTGTACAACTATCAACACTCTCCATTTCCAAATTTTTCCTTTACCCTTAACGGAAACTCAGTGTCCCCTAAGCGGGGTCTTCCCCTTCTTCCCTTCCTCCCACCCTGGGTAACCACTAAGAAGCTTCGGTCACTATGCGTTTACCTACTCTAGACATTTCATATCCATGGGATCATAGAACATTTGTCTTTTTGTGACTTAGTTCACTCAGCATAGTGTTTCCAAGGTCCATCCATGTCATAGCATGTATCAGAACACTTCATTTCTCTTTATGACTGAGTAATATTCCATTGGAGCCCTGGTGGCACAGTGATTAAGAGCTCAGGGTGCTAACCAAAAGGCTAACAGTTCAAATCCACCAGTCACTCCTTGGAAACCCTATGGGGCAGTTCTACTCTATCCTGTAGGGTCGCTACGAGTTGGAATTGACTTAATGGCACATAACAATAGTATTCCATTGTATGGATAGACCACAATTTGTTTATTTCTTTTTCTTGGTTTTACTTCCACCAGCAAAGTGTTTGGCTTTCAATAGTGGTGCCGTAGGAAGTCAGTGTAACAGATCCCTGGGTGGCGCAAATGGATTGCACTTGACTCCTAACTTAAAGATTGGCAGTTCGAACCCACCCAGCAGTGCTGCAGAAGAAAGACTTGGCAATCTGCTTCCATAAAGAGTGCAGCCAAGAAAACCCTATAGAGCAGTTCTACTCTGTAACATATGGGGTCGCCATGAGTCAGAGTCGACTTGGCAGCACCGGGTTTAGGGAGTCCGTGTAGGGTCCTGAGAAGGGGACTGGGCATGACCGTAAATAAAATCAAAGAGTCTGGAGAAGAAGCAAGAGTCCAGCTAGGAAGTCCCTGTAGCCTTCGAGGCAGTGGGCGCAGAGAGGATTAGGCAGTTGCTGCTGGTGGCTAGAGCTCCAGAAGGGTTGTTATTGTTAGTTGCCACTGAGTCCATTCCGACTCATGGCAACTCCATGTGTGCAGAGTAGAACTGTGCTCCATAGGGTTTTCAAGGCTTTTGGAAGATTGCTAGGCGTGTCTTCGGTGGCACCTCTGAGTAGGTTAGAACCTCCAACGGTTTGGCTAGTAGTCAAGCACTTAAATGTTTGTGCTACCCAGGGACTCCCTACAGAAGGGTAAACCAGAAAACCAAACCCATTGCTGCTGAGTCAATTCCAACTCAGAGACCCTATAGGACAGAGTAGAACTGCCCCATAGGGTTTCCAGTGAGCAGCTGGTGGATTCAAACTGCCGGCTTTTTGGTTAGCAGCGGAAGGTTTAACCACTGTGCCACCAGGACTCCTACAGAAGGGTAGGGGAGATTTATTAGGAGCCAGGAGGAAGCATGGCCTTCTGCAGCCAACCAGAACTGGCTCCTTCCAGAAGACGGCCCCTTGCCTGGCTCGGACGCAGCCACAAACCCAGGCTCACTGGGGATCTGCCCTTGGATGGGAATGTGTGAGCTGCACCAGCCCTGGCCTCCTCAGTGTTTGCTCTGAGACTGAGGTCTGGATTTCTGCCAGCACCGTCCCCTGCCAGCTCCTGGGAGGACCCCTGGCTGCTCCCACTCTCAGGACTCTGGGTTTTTCTGCCTTGTGTGGCCTGGGAGTGAAATTGGCCTGTAGTTAGAAAGGCTTCTGCCGGACCCAGGAGGAAAAGTGTTTCCACTGTGCAGGGGCAGAGGGAAGGCAGGATGTCTCAGTGCTAGCCAGTTGTCAGTTTTCTAGAGTTATTATGTTGTTGTTAGCTCCCATCAAGTTGTTCCCTGACTCATGGTGACCCCACACACCACGGAATGAAACGCTGCCCAGTCCTGTGACATCCCCATGATCAGTTGCAGATCAGACCGTTGTGCTCCATAGGATTTTCATCAGCTGATTTTTGGAAGCAGATCACCAGGCCTTTCTTCCTAGTCTGCCTTAGTCTGGAAGTTCCACCGAAACCTGTTCAGCATCACAGCAACGTGCAAGCCTCCACTGATAGATGGGTGGTGGCTGCATATGGGGTGCATTGGTTGGGATTCGAACCTGGGCCTCCCACATGGAAGGTGAGGAATCTACCACTGAACCCAACTGCCCCTCCGAGTTTTTGTAGACATTAGAAGTGACACAGTGGATATCTTTTTTTTCGACTCCATGTAACAGAGTAGAACTGTCCCTAAGGTTTTCTACGGTTTAATTTTTTGAAACTTTTTTATCATGCTTTAGGTGAAAGTTTACAGAGCAAATTAGTTTCTCATTAAACAGTTAATACACAAATTGTTTTATGATATTTGTTGCCAACCCCACGATGTGTCAACACTCTCCCCTCACCACCCCAGGTTCCCTGTTTCCATTCGTCCAGGTTTCCTGTCCCTTCCTACCTTCTCATCTTTGGTTTGGGGCCGGTGTGTCCGTTTTGTTTCGTATCCATGATTGAAGCGCATTCCTCGTGTGTGTTATTGTTGGCTGAAGGGTAAACCTCAGGAGTCACTTCAATACTGAGTTAAAAGGGTGTCCAGGGCCGGTATCTTGGAAAGCGATCAAGGTTACCTGTAACCATCACCCAGATACAGAACATTTCCCTCACCCCTGAAGGTTCCCTCGTGTCCCTTCCCAGTCAACACTTCTCCCAGAGGTGATCATAAACCAGTGGCTGTCGAGTCAACTCCGACTCATGGCGACCCCATGTATGTCAGAGTAGAACTGTACTACATAGGGTTTTTAATGCTTGATTTTTTGGAAGTAGATTGCCAGGCCTTTCTTTTGAGGCACCTGTGAGTGGATTCGAATGGCCAACCTTTCCTTCAGTAGCCGAGCACATTAACCATTTGTGCTACCCAGGTCAATCAGAGGTGACCATAACCTCTCATTTTTTTCCATTATAGATTAGTTTAGACTATTCTAGACGTTTCTACAAGTGGAGTCACACAGTGTGTAATTTCTATCTGGCTTCTTTTGCTCAGCAAAATGCATTTGAGATTCATCCACATTCTTATGTGTATCAGTGGTTCATTCCTTTTTATTTGCCAAACTACATTGTGTGACTGTAACGGTTTGTTTATCCATTTACCAATTGATGGATATCTGGGCTTTTTCCAGTTTGGGGCTCTTATGAATATGGCTGGTGTGAAAATTCTTGTATAAGTGCTTTTGTGGATGTATTTTTCATGTCTCTTGAGTAAATACCTTGGAGTAGAACTGCTGGATCATAGTCATAGGGTAGGTTCATGTTTAACTTTGCTTAATTCAGGCTTTTATTCTCTCCTGGAATAGGACGTCTAGTAGAAAGCCACTTCAGGGATGTTTGGTATCTCGGGAATGCCAAGCCAGTGGGTCTGTGTCTCTGATTCTTTTGACCTTCTCCTTGGGAGTACAAAGTGGCTGCCACAGCACCTGTCATTGTCAGTGTGTTTCACCTTGGTCTTTCAGGCAGGAGGATGGAGCAGGGGCAAACAATTTCCCATTGCAAGGCTCTGTATTTTTCTTTTCTTTTTATTGGTGGTTCAGTGGTAGAATTTTTGCCTTCCGTGCAGGAGACTCAGGTTCGGTTCCCAGCCATTGTGCCTCATGCTCATCCACCATCCGTCTGTCAGTGGAGGCTTGTGTGTTGGTGTGATGCTGAACAGGTTACAGTGGAGCTTCTAGACTAAGGCAGACTAGGAAGAAAAGCCTGGTGATCTGCTTCCGAAAATCAGCCAGTGAAAACCCTATGGATCGCAACAGTCTGATCTGCAATTGATCACGGGTCGGCGCAGGACCAGGCAGCGTTTGGTTCCATCGTGCATGGAGTCACCATGAGGGTGGGGGGCTGGCTCAACTGCAGCTAACAAAAACAACAAAAATATATAACAAAAGATTTGCCATTTTACCCATTTTGATGTCTACAAATCTGTGACCCTAATCACATTCACCATGTTGTGCAGCCACCACCATTATCTATTAACAAAACTTTCTCTCCCCAAACAGAAACGCAGTACCCCTTCATCAATAATTCTCTACTTCCCCCTCCTCCTAGCCCCTGGTAACCACTAATAAATTCTTGTCCCTGTGAATTTACCTGTTTAACTGTGTGTATCATAACAGATTATGGATAACACTGCAAACAGTAGGAATTCCAGAACACTTAATTGTGCTCATGCGGAGCCTGTACATAGACGAAGAGGCACTCATTCGAACAGAACCAGACGATACTGTGTGGTTTAAAATCAGGAAGGGTGCGCATCAGGGTTGTATCCTTTCACCATTCTTGTTCTGTATGCTGAGCAAATAATCTGAGAAGCTGGACTATATGAAGAAGAACGTGGCATCAGGATTGGAGGAAGACTCATTAACAACCAGTGATATGCAGATGACCCAACCTTGCTTGCTCAAAGTGATGAGGACTTCAAGCACTTACTGATGAAGATCAAAGACTATAGCCTTCAATATGAATTATACCTTAACATAGAGAAAACAAAAATCCTCACAACTGGACCAATAAGCAACACCATGATAAACGGGGAGAATGTGGAAGATGTCAAGGATTCCATTTTGCTTGGATCTACAATCAACGCCCATGTAAGCAGCAGTCAAGAAATAAGTGACGTATTACATTGGGCAAATCTGCTGCAAAGGACCTCTTTAAAGTGTTAAAAAGCAAAGAAGTCCCCTTGAGGACTAATGTGTGCCTGACCCAAGCTGTGGTATTTTTAGTCACCTCATATGCATGAGGAAGCTGGATAATGAATAAGGAAGACCAAAGAAGAATTGATGCATTTGAATTATGGTATTGGTGAAGAGTATTGAATATACCATGGACTACCAGAAGAACAAAATCTGTCTTAGAAGAAGTACAGCCAGAATGCTCCTTAGAAGCGAGGACGTCGAGACTTTGTCTCACATACTTTGGACATGTTATCTGGGGGACCAGTCCCTGGAGAAGAACATCATGCTTGGTAAAGTAGGGGGTCAGCGAAAAAGAGGAAGACCCTCCACAAGATGGATTGACACAGTGGCTGCAACAGTAGGCTCAAACAGCAATGATTGTGAGGATGGCGCGGTACTGGGCAATGTTTCATTCTGTTGTACATAGGGTCACTGTGAATCAGAACGGACTCAATGGCACCTAACAACAACAGATATTTCAAATAAGTGGGATCGTATGATATTTGTCCTTAAGTGACTGACATGTCACTCACCATAATGTTTCCAAAGTTCATCCATGTCATAGCGTGTATCAGGACTTCATTTCTCTTTACGGCTGAATAATATTCCATTCTGTAGATAGACCACATTTTGTTTATCCATTTCTCTGTTGATGAGCACTTGGGTTGTGTAAATCCGGTTTATATCCAAATGTGAAAATCTTCTCTGTGTCCACACTTAGCTGCAAAGGAGGCTGGGAAGGGAAGTTTCTGGCAAAGAGGCAAGGATCTAGACAGACAGTAATTCATCCTCTTGAGTGGGCACATTACTGAATGAAACCAAACCTGAGTTCTGTTCGTCAGGAAGATGAGATTGGTAGTGGCTGTCGAACCCTAGGCAACTTCTTTTGCCCTCCCAGCCTGTGAGAGGACCCCCGGAGGCCAGTTTGTCAGGAGCCTGGATAGTGGCCAGGAACTCCGGGCTGGTCTTTGAGCTGACAGTAAGAGCCCCAGAGGAAAACCAAAGAGACAGAACCTTCTAGAGCAGTGGACTCAAAGTGTGGTCCATGTATCAGCATCACTGTATCACCTGGGAACTTGTTAGAAATGCAGATTCTTGGGCCCTACCCCGTAAAAACCAAAACCATTGCCACTGAGTCGATTCTGACTCATAGCGGCCCAATAGGACAGAGTAGAACTGCTCCATAGGATTTCTAAGGCTGTAATCTTTACAAGAGCAGATTGCCACATCTTTCTCCCATGAAGTGGGTGGTAGGTTCAAACCACCAACCTTTTGGTTAGCAGCCAAGCGCTTAACCACTGCTCCACCAGGGCTCACTAGACCCCACCCCAGACCTACTGATTCTGAAACTCAGTCTGTATTTAAGAGCCCTGCAGGTGACTCTCTGAAGAAAAACGAAAGCAAACAAACAAAAAACCAAGCCGGTTACCGTGGAGTTGATTCCAGCTCATGGCGACCCCACGTGTGACAGAGTAGAACTGCACTCTGTAGGGTTTTCTGGGCTGTAATCTTTATAGAAGCAGATGGCCAGGGCTTTCTTTTGTGGTGCTGCTGAGTGGATTTGAACTGCCAACCTTAGGTGAGTAAAAAAAAAACACAAAACCTGTTGCCATCAAGTTGATTGCAACTCATGGTGACCCCGTGTGTTACAGAGTAGAACTTCTCTGTAAGATTTTCTTGGCTACGTCTTTACAGAACCAGATTGCCCGGCCTTTCTTCTGCAGAGCAACTGGATAGATTCTCCCGACCATCAGCCTTCAAGTTAGTGTTCAAGCGCAAACTGTTGGTGCCACCCAGGGACCTCCAAAGGAAGGCCTGAAGATCTACTTCCAACAAAATCAGCCGTTGAAAACCCTATGGAGTACAGTTCTGCTCTGACACGCATGGCGTCACCATGAGTCAGAGTTGACTCCACGGCAACTGGTATATATGCCTGGTGACTGTGGTGCAGGCTCAGGTGTGAGGACCACTCGGAAGCACTTGTGGGATGTCACGGGGGCTTTCGTTTCTGGGCCTCTCAGCGCCATTGTTTCTGGAGATTGTAGCTTCATCTTTTGTCTCATGCTATGGAGAGCCCTGTATCTGGTCAACATAATCATCCTTTTTTGCATTTTCCTCACCCCACTCCCTGTCTCAAGGTTCTCCCTGTTTCTTACCAACTAGCATTTAAGGAAAATCCAAAACCTGTCAAGATACTTGATTTTCTAGACAAGCCACAGCTTTATAGCTGCACTTAACAACAGTGGTGAGTGGCAACAAGGGAAAAGAAAAAAAAAAAACAGGAAACATTCCGAGCGTGTAAGTACCTGTATCCACGAGGCTTTAGGAGCTAAGCATCAGTCGCTTTATAAGCAATCTAGGTTTTATAGGGCGCACTTTTCTGTTAGACGAAGTCCGTGGTTTTAGAACTCTAAAGGTCACTAAAAATAAAGATGGTGTAGATCTTAATTCCTTTTGAACTTGCTCTTTCTCTCCCACAAAAGGGATGGGGTGGGCGAGGAATCAGCATTTTTTCCCAGCTTTCGTCTTCTGGCTTTGAAATAGATATGTTATGCCAGTGGCTATATATGCCCTTGTTGTTATTGTTAGGTGCCATTGAGTCAGTTCCGGCTCATCGTGATCCCATGTGACAGAGTAGAACTGCCCCACAGGGTCTTCTAAGCTGTAATCTTTACAGAAGCAGATCGCCAGGTCTTTCTCCTGTGATACCACTGCTAACCTTTTGGTTAGCAACCGAGCACTTGACCACTGCGCCACGAGGGCTCCTTGCAGCAGCTGGTATACTGGTATTTAATTAAAAATAAAATAATGTTGGTCGAAGCCTGCTAATTTGATTTCACAACCCTTCAAGGCATGACCCATAGTTTGAAAAAGACTGGCTTGGAACATCTTTGTTTATATCTTGGCTTTGGCAAGTATTACCCTGAGCAGCATCAGGCTTCCATGAGCAAGGAGTGAGGAGGGGTGGGGAAATGGTGTTTTGAAAGCCACCGATAGACTTTGCCACGTCTTCTTTGCTTCTTCTCAGCAAGCGAAACAGTTCTGTAGACTTTCATTTTTATGACTTGCAAGCAAGCTAAGGGTTACTAAAATCTGTGTGGGTAAATTAAAATTAGCCCGTTTCTGGAGCTTAGCGGGGACTTGTCATTCCATATCCTGCCAGGCAGTCTGGCTTCTGCACAACTCTCAATGACAACGCAAAACTCCAATGGCATTACAAGCGCGGGAGGAATTCACATAATTTTCTGGAAGGACACTTTGTCATTGTTGCGTCATCACTGTTCTCTGGAGCTGGTTGTGGTTTTTGAGCCCTGCTTTTCCTGCCTTTTATAGCATGGTGGTTAAGAATGCGAGCTTCAGAATCACAAGGTCTGGGTTCAAATTCTGGCCCCACAGTGTGATTTGGAGCAAGTGTCTGGCCTCTCCCCGCCTCTGTTTCCTGAGCTGTAAAATATGGGTCCTAATTCTCCCGCCTGACTGGGGACTGGGAGGAATCAGTAATCAATGGGTGTCTTTGTTTGTGTCCTCTAGAGGAGCAAACCCGGGGAGACACGTATATACATACATACATAGAGAGAGAGAGAGAGTGAGATTTACTTCAAGGGCTTGGCTCACACAATTGTGAGGCTGGCAGATCCAAAATCCATAGGTCAGGCAGCAGGCCGGACACCTCTGCAGACTTTCATCCCAAGATCCATAGGTCAGGCAACGAGAAGAGCGCAGGGTCTAGAGAGAGAGTAAGATTTGCCAGAACATCCATTTATATTTTGGAGGCAGGCCACAGCCCCAGGTAAACTCCCCTTCTAACTGATTGTTTGATCACATCAGAGCACACCGTGGAAGATGATTACATTACAGGAAATTATATAACACTACATAAATAACATTACATTACACTATATATATTATATTACGTTATACTACATTATACTATATTGCATTGGAGCCCTGGTGTGGCTCAGTGGTTAAGAACACAGCTACTGACCAAAAGGTCAGCAGCTTGAATCTATCTACCTGCTGCTCCTTGGAAACCCTATGGGGCAGTTCTGCTGTGTCCTATAGGGTCTCTATGAGTCAAAATCAACGTGACGGCAGTGGATTTGGTTTGGGTTTATACTACATTACACTACATACATTACATTATATACATTATACTATACTGCTACATATATTACATTACATACATTATATTATATTACATTACATAACAGCACCCAGTCCAGTGTCTGGCCAAACCACTGGGAATCATAGCCTTGCCAAGTCGACACATAACGTTAACCATCACAATGAGTATGGAGTTAATCACAGCCTGACACTGAGGAAGCACTCAGGCCATGAAGGCTCTTCAAGATGCATCAGTCAGCATTGGCTATGTGGTGCTGCAATAACAAGTGACCCCCAGATCGCAGGCTTCCTACAACAAAGGCTCGTTTCCCACTTGTGTAAAATTTTTGTGGAAATTTTAAATGTACACCAAGTAGAGAGAGTAATAAAACATGGACACCCCCCACCCCACCCCCCCCAGAGCCCAAAGTCTCCATCAGCCAACTCCACCGATTTTTGAATTCCTGTCCCTGGGTGGTGCAAATGGTTAACTCACTCAGCTGCTAACGGAAAGTTGGAGATTTGAGTCCACCCAGAGCTGCCTTGGAAGACAGGCCCGGCAGTCTACTTCCAAAAAATCAGCCATTGAAAACCCTATGGAGCACAGTTCTACCCTGACACACATGGGGGTTGCTATGAGTCGGAGTGAACTCAACAGCAACTGGGTTTTTATTTTATATAGACCAGCGCCATCCAGTAGAATTTCTGCCATGATGGAAATGTTGTATGCCTGCGCTGTGCAATATGGCAGCCACCAGCCTCATGTGGCTACTGAGCACTTGAAATGTGTCCAGTGAGACTGAGGAACTGAATGTTTAATTCCATTTTAATGAATTTGAATTTAAACGTATACAGCTACAGGTAGCTAGAAGCTCCCCTATTGGACAGCACAGCTTCATATGCCCCCTACACACACACACACATACACACAAAGGAGCCCCTGGTGATGCAACAGTTGAGTGCTCGGCTGTTAACAAAAGGTTGGTGGTTTGAACCCACCAGCCACTCTGCAGGGGAAGGACCTGGCAATCTGCTTCCATAAAGGTTACAGCCTAGGAAACCCTATGGGGCAGCTCTACTCTGTCACCTGGGCTCCTGAGTGGGAGTCAACTCGATGGCACCCAACAATAACATCAACAACAACACACACAGCTGGGTTATGTTACAGTAAACCAAAGACATTGTATCATTTCACCCTTCATATATTTGGGTGTATCTCTAAAAGGAACAAAAGACATCTTTAAAAAAAACACACACACACACTGCCATTATTACACCTAAAAGCTTAATCACGGTTCCTTAGTATTGCCAAATATCCGGGCAGCCTTCAAACTCTGTCTCTCTTTACAGTTGGTGGGTTCGTTTGTGGTTTTGGAGGCTTCCTGTGCTTGCTGGGTGGAGAGCTGGTGGCGGGCGTGGTTGGCGGTGGGACACCTGGTTAACCGTGCGTGTATGGGCAGACCTGTTTGCATCAGCAGTGTAGCGCCCCCACGCCAGTTGCTGTTGTGTTAACTGACTCATGGCTGCCCCATGTGTGTCAGAGTAGAATTGTGCTCCATAGGGTTTTCACTGGCTGATTTTTTGGAAGGAGATTGCCAGGAGTTTCTTCTGAGGTGCCTCTTGGTAGGCTTGACCCTTCAACCTTTTGGCAGCAGCCGAGCATGTTAACAGTTTGCACCACTCAGGGTCTCCCTGTACAGCCCATAGCTTCCCTGTAATCGCTTTTTTTAGCCTCATTTACCCCATTTGGAAAATGGGATGATAATAAGGAGTTGGAAGGATTCAAGGAGACCCTGTGCCTGGTGGTTTAAGTAGAACTATGTCCATAGCCCCTGGCTGAAGCAAATGCTGCATAACCCCTTCCACATGTTTTTGTACCCACTCAAGGGCAACACACAGCTAGTGAGAACAGGTGGAAAAAACTAAGGCCTGAGGTCTTTGGTTCAACTTAACTTTCTGTGACCGGAAAGCTTTGGGAGTTGCCACTCTGAGATAGTTTTAACAATGGCAACTAAAATAATGACAACTAGTATTTATTGCTTAAAAAAATACTTGCCGCCGAGTCAATTTTGACTCGTAGCGACCCCGTGTGTGAGAGTCGAACTGTGCTCCATGGGGTTCTCAATGGCTGATTTTCCAGAAGGAGATCGCCAGGCCTTTCTTCCAAGGTGCCTGTGGGTGGACTTGAACCTCCAACCTTTCAGTTAGCAGCCAAACACGTTGTACCACCCAGGGTCTCACTACCCATTTGTTGCTTACCAAGTGCTTTAGGACACATGAGCATAGAAGGTGTTAATCCATAGCCATCCTGTGGAGACCGCACTGTTATCATGCGCGTTTTCCAGCTGGGGAGACTTAGGCATAGGGGAGGGTAAGTGACTGTACAGGGCACATGGCTCGGAAGCAGCCATGACGGAATGGGAACCTGGTGCCTCGCTGCAGAGCCCTGCCCTTACCCACCCACACCACCTTGTCTCTCTTCTCTGGCAAAGTGCTTTAGTCTCTTAGTCAAAGGACATTTGATTCCCACTGTTCAGGTACACAGTGGCTTCATAGATGTCATAAAACAATATATGTACTAACTGTTTAATGAGAAACTAGTTTGTTCTGTAAACCATCTAAAGTACAAGAAAAAAAAAGATCACAGCCTTGGAAACCCTATGGGGCAGTTCTACTCTGTCCTGTAGGGTCACTGTGAGTCAGAATCGACTCAACGGAAACGGGTTTGGTTTTTGGTTTAGATGCAGGCTGGAGTCCCTGGGTGGTGCAAAGGTTAAGTGCTTGACTATTAACCAAAAGGTTGGCAGTTCGAATCCACCCAGAGGCTCCTTGGAAGAAAGACCTCGAGATCTGCTTCCAAAAGATCACAGCCTTGAAAACCTTTAGAGTGCCGTTCTACTTTGTAACACATGGGGTCACCATGAGTCAGAATCAACTTGTTGGCAGCTGGGCTGGTTTTTCTGGTTAGATGCAGGGCAGGTTCTGAGAATCATTGCAGGTCTGTGTGGAGACAAGACTGGGGGAAGGAGGCAAGGATGGAAACCAGAGGCCTCTGCACCTCTGATCTTTCTTCACTGGCCAGTGATGTTTAATAATACTCACAAAATAATAATATCAGTGCTAGTAATATCCATATCAACATCTTCTATGTGCATACCTCATATCAGCCTCTGTTCTAAGTGCCTCTTGACCTCCGTGTGAAAGATGGGGAATGTGATTATGTCCGTTTTACAGATGAGGACATTGAGACCCAAAGAGGTGAAGTCACTTATCCAGGGTCACCCATCCAGTTAGTAGAGGAGCGGGGCTTTGAACCCCAGACTCTTGACTGACCCCTAAACCTGTCCTCATTACCGTCACCCCACACTGGACCACTTGGTGTCAACCCAGTGAGAGACATAGATGCCAACCTGGGTGCCCAGATGTAGGGTGATCTCACAGGAGCCCAGACCGGCTAGTCATTCATATATTTTTCCCTGTTATTATAGAAAGTTTCAAAAATATACAAAATAAACAGAACAGTACAGTGAAACCCCCAGGTCTCTATTACCCAGCTTCGAGTTACCAACGTACAGCCATTCTTATTTCATCCTCATCCCCACTCACTCCTACTCAATGATTACTTTTTTTTTTTTTTAAAGGCAATATTTACATGCATTAACATGCACAAATCTGAGCTGTTAAGTTTTGAGAATTCACATAGCTCACACCCCAATCACAAGGTAGAACATTTTCCCCTCCCCAGAAAGTTCCCGATTAATTTCTTCAACTTTACCACTGAAATGAAAATACACGAATAAGAAATCCTCATAGTTACATCAGTGTTCACTGCAGCATTTTTCACAGTAGCCAAAGGTGGGAACAACCAAAATGTCCATCAACAGGTGAATGGATACACAAAATGTAGTCTATCCATACAGTGGACTGTTCCTGTTGCCATCGAGTCGATTCTGACACATAGGGACCCTACAGGACAGAGTAGAACTGCCCCATAAGGGTTTCCAAGGCTGAAATCTTTACAGAGGCACACTGCCAGGTCTTTTCTCCTGGGAAGCAGCTAGGTGGGTTTAAACCGATGAACTTTCGGTTCGCAGCCCAGCGCTTAACCATTGTGCCACCAGGACTGCTACAATGAAATATTACTCAGCCATAAAGACAAATTAATTCTTAATGCACGCCACAACATGGGTGAACCTTGACAACATCATGCTGAGCAAAATAAGTCAGTTGCAAAAGGACAAAATACTGTATGATCTCACTTACATGAAGTAAACAAATATATAGAAACCAAAGATGATTAGTGGTTACCGGGGTGGGAAGGAAGGGGAAAGGGAGATTTTTGCTTTGGGGACATTGACTTTATGTTAATGGTGGTGGAATAATTTGAAAAAGAATAACTAGAATAGTGGCACAACGTGAAGAGTGTAATCAGTGTCACTGAATTACACATATAGAAACTGTTCAATTAGCAAATGTTTTGTTGTGTATATTTCCAACACAACAAAAAAATTAAACAAATTACAGAGAACTTTGGGCCTCCCCTCTCAAACTATAAATTCACCCGTGGACCCATTTGGAGAAGCCTTCTCCTGGACCCTCCCCACGTTCACCTCCAGTTCTGCTGGTAGGAAGTTTACAGGGCTTCGGCCCCACCCAAAACTAGGGCCAAGGAGAGAAGAATGAAGGAGAAGCTGGTTGCTCTCTCAGAGCCACATTGTGGGGCTGTTTGTGAACATCGCCAGGCCTAAAATCCAGATGGGACAGGACCCCATCTTCCAGGCTTTTATGCCAGGTGTTTCTAGATGTTTCTGGGGCCTAGGGAAGCCTCTCCACACTCCCGATCCACCTCTCTCTTCCCTGCCAGTCTCCTTATCACTTTTTCAAATCTGAAATATTTCAGGCGTTCAGAAAATGGTATCAAAGATGTGCATGCCTGCCACCCAGCTTCATCTTAATATTTTTGCCATATTTGCTTCAGATCTGAAGAAAGAAACAAACCTGACAAGAGGATTGTCTTGGGGGTGATGGTTATGGGTGGGGACTCTGGAGTTAACCTGCCTTGGCTGAAATCCCAGCACGGCCTTGTACTACCTGTGGGGATCTTGGCTATAGTTTAACCTCTCTGTGTCTCAGTTTCTCCATCCAAAATAGAGATAATAAAAGGATCTGCCTCACGAGGATTTACAGAAGGTGAAACCCGTTACATGTAGAATACTTAATTCTTAGCCATTGCGCCTCAGGCACAGCCACCACCTACCTGTCTGTGGTGGCTTGCGTGTTGCTATGATGTTGAACAGGTTTCAACAGAACTTCCAGACTAACATGGACTAGGAAGAAAGGCCTGGCAATCTACTTCCAAACATCAGCCAATAAGAACCCTACAGATCACAGTAGTCTGATCCACAGCTGATCATGGGGATGGCCCAGGACCGGGCAGTGTTTTGTTCCTGGGGTCACTGTGAATCAGGACTGAGTTGACGGCAGCCAACAATAACAATTTAAACCAGCGCCCAGCAACTCAGCAGTGAGACTTATCCTTACTATTATTTTATTAGCTCGAAGTACCTATAAAGGAAGCACGTTGTTGGGTGCCGTCAAGTCAATTCCTACTCGTGGCGACCCAGTGTGACAGAGCAGAGCTGCCCCATAGGGTTTTCTAGGCTGTAATCTTTACGGGAGCAGATTGCCAGGTCTTTCTCCCGTGGAGCTACTGGATGGGTTAGAACTGCCGACCTTTTGGTTAGCAGCTGAGTGCTTAGCCGTTGTGCCACCAGGGTTCCTTTAATGAGTCATCGTGGTGTTTTGTTTGTTTAAACCTGTGTTTATCCTCCCCTCCCTCCCTTCCCTGTAACACCATCTCTTCAATCCTTTCTCCCTCTCTTCTGTCCCCACCACCAATCCTCTTCTCTCCCCCCACAACTCCCCCACCGCCACTCTTTCTTAGTCTTTCTCCTTTTCCGTCACTTTCTCTCTCACAGCCTCTCTCTCCTTCTCTCTCCACAGCTGGCCCCCGAGAGGATACTCCCCAAGTCCCCAGCTGGGGGCCCCGCGTAGACCTGGAGTGGACACCCCCTCCTTCCCTTCATGATTCGTGTGTAGCGCAGGTAACCGGAAAGAACCCCAGTCCACTCCTGGTGGGCAACCATCCCTCACCCCACCTCCCCGGGGCCACTTTGATCCCCGAATAAGGAAGGAGCCTTTCTTCCTGGCAGAGCCTGGTGCAGACATACCCTTCAGCTCTTCCCTCTCCGGCGGGGGCCCCAGGTCATTTGAGTCATCCCCCTGCCTCCACGCAGCTGCAGGCAGACCCTTCTCCCCATCTTTTGTCTCGCCTCCTTTCTCCAGATTCTTTGCAGACCTCTCACCTCTTTGTCCCCTGGCTGGGACTTGGTGTTCCCCCACACTCCCTGTGTGCAGGTTGGAGAGGGGCCTCCAGGCCAGGGACCTGGCACCATGGGGAAAAGGCAGTATGGGTAGGGGGCTGGGATGTGGAGCAGGAGGGAGCATGTCGTCACACCCTCAAACTCAGAGGAGCCAAGGAGGGGCTCTGTGGGGACCACCCCCAACCCCTGTGGACAGCGCTAAAAGGAAGAGTGATTGATGTGTGTGGGGCTCTGGGTGTGTGTGTGTGTCGCTAAAAGGAAGAGTGATTGATGTGTGTGGGGCTCTGTGTGTGTGTGTGTGTGTGTGTGTGTGTGTGTGAGTGTGTTGTTAACCCAGGGCCCATGGAGAGAGAGAGAGAGAGTGTGTGTGTGTTGGGTGGTGTCTTAGTCATCTGATGCTGCTCCTACAGAAATACCACAGGTGGATGGCTTCAACGAACACAAATTTATTCTCTCACAGTCCAGTAGGCTACAAGTCCAAATTCAGGGTGTCAGCTCCAAGCGAAGGCTTTCTCTTTTCTATTGGCTCTGGAGGAAGATCCGTGTCATCAATCTTCCCTTGGTCTGGGAGCATCTCAGCGCAGGAACCTCAGGTCCAAAAGACGCACACTGCTTTCTTGGTGTGAGGTTCCCGTGTGTCTTTGCTGGCTTCTCTCTTTTATATCTCAAGAGATTGGCTTAAGACACTATCCAGTCTTGTATACCTCATCAGTATAACTGCCGCTAATCCATCTTATTAGATGATAGTGATTGAATTTATAACATGTAAGGAAATCACATCAGATTACAAAATGGTACAGTTATACAATACTGGGAATCATGACCAGCCAAGTTGACAGATATTTTTGGGGGACACAATTCAATCCATGACGGGGGTCCATGAACCCCGGGAAAGCACGAGTCAATTTTTCGCCCACATACATGTTTCTAGGAAGAGGGTCCTTGGTTGCCGTCAGATTCTCCAAGGCACTGTTGAGAGAGGACCCTTACCCAATCCTGGGAGGTCCTGTCTGCCACTTTTCGTCATAGCACAGAGCAGTTGAGGACAGCGGGAAATGGAGGTGGCGGTTAGGAGGTCGCTGTTTGGAGAGATCAGAGAATGCTGTGGGGTGAAGGGTTGTGAACCCTGAGGGCACATTAGTGCGTATGTTTGTTTCAGGAGATGGGAGGAATCCGTGACAGTTACCATATCCTCAGTGAGGTCCAGGACCTCGCCTCCACCCCCACCCAAAATAAAAAAGGTTAAGAACTCCATGGCCCTGGGCTGTATGTAAATCCCTCCGTTCAAGGATCCTGTGTTATTCCTTGTTGTATCCTGTATGCAGTACCAGGAGGGAAGGATAGCTGAAGGATGCATGAGGCAATGGAAGGATGAGAGGATGGAAGAATGAATCGGTTTGGGTGTTTAGAAGAAGGAGAGATGTATGATCAAATGGAAGTTTGGAATGATGGAACGATGGATGGAGGCTTGGAGGGACGGAGGGATATTTGGATGGGTGGAGGAATGGAAATTTAGAAGAATGGATGGAAGGATGAAAGTTTGGAAGTACACCTACTCCTCACTTATGGACTATCTTATCTAACATTTCACATTTGCGACAGTAGTAAAAATTTACTATCCGACTATTTTGTGCATTGACGACGTATATCTGGCAGTAACGAACGCCGACGTGCGAGACAAGAGTAACGCTGCTGTGATGGAACATATAAGCCCCACTTAAGTTTTTGACTTCTTGGATTTCTTGAGCTGCTGGTGCCTCACTTATAGTACGTGCTGCCATCAGATCACTGGGAAGTGGAAGTCCCGCTTACGTTTTCGTGTAATGCCAATTTTTGCTTAACAACCTGGTCTTTGTTAACCCAGGGCCCGTGAAGAGGGTGTGTGCATGTGTGTGGTCTTTGGAACCTAACGATGTCGATAAGTGAGGAGTGGATATATAGAGGGATGGATGGAGATTTAGAAGGATGAAAGGCTGTTTGGAAGTTTGAAAGGATGGAGGGATGGATGGAATTTTGAAGAGATGGATGAGTGTTTGGAGATTTAGAAGGATGGAGGGGTGGAAATTTAGGATGGGGGAGAGGTAGAGGTTTGGAAAGATGGAGAGACGTTTGGAAGTATGGAGGGATGGATGGAGGTTTGGAGGTTAGAAAGATGAAAGAATGGAGGGAAGTTTGGAAGGATAGAGGATGGAGGGATGCTTGAAAGGATGGAAGATTGGAGGTTTGGAAGGATGGAAAGCTAGATGGGTGGGAGGGAGGGAGGAAGGGAGAGTGGATGGGTTGATAGAGTGTCAGTTTCCTCATGTAAAATGGGGGGTTACCGATAGTCTCTCCCTCACGGGGGGTTGAACGAGCTAATGTTTGTAAAGTACTTCAGACAAGGCCTGACACATGGCAAGTGCTTGACAGACATTAGCCATCCTCAGCCACCCTATTCTTTTTTTTTTTAATTGTACTTTAGATGAAGGTTTACAGAACAAATAGTTTCTCATTAAACAGTTAGTACACATATTGTTTTATGACATTGGTTAACAACCCCACGGCATATCGACACTGTCCCTTCTCAACCTTGGGTTCCCTATTACCAGCGTTCCTGTCCCCTCCTGCTTTCTAGTCCTTGTCCCTGGACTTTTGTGCCCTTTAGTCTTGTTTTGTTTTATGGGCCTGTCTAATCTTTGGCTAAAGAGTGAACCTCAGGAGTGACTTCATTACTGAGCTAAAAGGGTGTCCGGGGGCCATACTCTCAGAGTTTCTCCAGTCTCTGTCAGGCCAGTAAGTCTAGTCTTTTTTTGTGAGCTAGAATTTTGTTCTACATTTTTCTCCAGCTCTGTCCAGGATCCTCTGTTGTGATCCCTGTCAGAACAGTCGGTGGTGATAGCCGGGTACCATCTAGTTGTGCTGGACTCAGCCTGGTGGAATCAGCCTCACCATTCTTACAGTGAGGGTCAGCCTCTCTCCAGTGACTTCTCTGACTCAGAGCGTCCATCCTCATGCATCCCTCTCCCTTTCTTCTGCCTCAGTTTCCCCTTAACCCTTCTCAAACCACACTGCATTTGACCTCAAGGGGAACCCAGAACCCTAGGCTATAGGCCTTTCTTGCTACCTCCACTCCCTTCCTCACCCCTTCACTCATTCATACATAGGACACACCCTTACCACGCGCCCTCTCTGAGCCAGGTCCTGTGTTCAGAGAAGCAGGACCGCCTGGTGTTCTGGGAGCCATCCTGCCTGGCTTCAAGGTCTGGCTCTGCTGCCTGCTGGCTGAGAGACAGATAATGACCGTCTACAAAGTGGGGGTGCCAGGACCCAACTCACAGGGGTACCTTGAGGATTAAATTAATTAAACGTGTGTGAAGCACTTAGCACAGTGTCTGCACATGATCAGGGCTCAGGTAGTCTTGGTTGATATCCTTGTCACCGTAAGGTGCTGGGGAGAGAGATGGGGGAGTTTGGGAGAGGAGGAGGGAGACGGAGAGGAAGCTGTTCCTGGTCAGGAGGTTCGAGCGGGGTGGGTACCTGGGAGGTGCTCCCTGCCCTCACCTATCTCCATAAGGTCCAGGGAACAGAAAGTCCAACCCCAATGGGGCTTGGCCCTGGGGACTTGTCCTCAAGGGGAGAGGACCAGTCAAGCTGCTACCATCTAACCTTGTCTCCCTTGCCCTCTTCCCGGCCCTACCCATCCAGTGGCGATGGATGATGAGGATGGGAGATGCTTACTAGACGTGATTTGGTGAGTAATGGGCTCCCCACCCTCACCCCTCTATCTTAAACGCCCCCTCTCACCCTCCCCTTCCCCTGTCATCCTTCTGCCCCCCTGCTCCTCACCTCCTCAGTGTCTATTTCCCTTCTCTCTTTCAGTGATCCTCAGGCCCTCAATGATTTTTTACATGGATCCGAAAAGGTAAGTGCTGGGGCGGGGAGAGATGTTCCATGGGGTAGGGGGCTGATAGAATGGGAAGCTGGACAGACCCCTTGGTTCAGTGGACATCAATCCCCTGCCTTCTATGAGCCAGGCCCTGGGATTATAGCCAGAACAAAGCAGATGTCAAATCCCTGCCCTCATACATCTCCTTGGTAAGCAAAGAAACCAATAATTAATAAAAGCAGTGGTGGAAAATGCCCTGCAAGGTTTGATAAGACATGATAATAATCTTATGTGCACAGCAGAAGGAGTTTAAAAGAAAATGAATGAGGGACAGGGGCTTCTTTAGCTAGTGTGGTCAGGGAGGGTCACTGTAAGGAGGTGTCACTCTAAGGAGGTGACATTGAAGGTGAGACCCAAAGGATCAAAGGGGGGTGCCCATAGTACACCTGGAATGGAGAAGAGCAGGTACAAAGGCAGGAAAGAGCTTGACCTGTTCAGGAACAGAAAGAAGGCTAGTGGGTTGAACTGAAGGGAAAACTAGGAGGAAGTGAGATGAGTGGATGGTAGTTACCGGTCATGCAAGGCCTGGATAGAGGACAGGAAGCTCTGATGGATTATTAAACAGGAGAATGCTATAATCTGACTTACACCCTAAAGAATGGAACAAACTGGGAAAGAGCGTAAGCCTGGGAAGCCACAAGGGGCTGTGTTAGCTACCTATGGCCACGTAACAAATTATCCAGACACTTAGTGGCTTAAAACATTTGTTATCTCCAGGAATCTGGGAGCAGCTTAGCTGGATGGCTCCGACTTAGGGTCTTTCGTGGGGTTGCGATCAAGACGCTGTCCAGGGCAGCAGGCATCTGAAGGCTTGTCCGGGGCTGGACAATGTGTTTCCGGAATGACTCATTCCCATGGCTGTTGGCTGGAGCCTCAGTTCCTTACCATGTGGGCCTCTCCAAAGTGCTGCTTGAGTGTCCTCACAACATGACTGCTAATTCCCCCTAGCCAGTGATCTGAGAGAGAGAGAGAGCAAGGAGGAAGCCCAATGCCTTTTATGACCTAGTCTTGGAAGTCAGACACCGTCACCTCCGCCACATTGTATTCATTACAAGCTCGTCACTAAGTCCAGCCCACACTTAGAAGGAGGGGAATTGAGCTCCAGTTCTTGAAAGGCTGTTGTTGTTGGGTGCCGTCAAGTCAATTCCATCTCACAGTGACCCCATGTGACAGAGTAGAACCACCCCCAGACGGTTTTCTAGGCTATAATCTTTATGGGAACAGATTGCCGGGTCTTTCTCCCACGGAACTGCTAGGTGGGTTTGAACCACTAACCTTTTGGTTAACAACAGAGTGCCTAACTGTTGCACCACCAGGGTCCCAAGTAACAAATAATTTGTAGACAGAAAGCAGCTGCAATAGGATGATGATGGTCTGGACCACCATGCTGGCAGTGGAGGGGGTGCGAAGCCCTGGATTTGGGATCTGTTTGAGAGGTAGAATCACTGGGACTTGCTCATGGATCAGATGTCAAGGAAGAGATAGGTGTCTAGGATGACTCCTGGATTTTGGATTAGGATTATGGTTCCATCTTCTGAGAGCAAGTGTTTGGGTCAGATTCCAGAAGTCCAAGTGGGGCTCTTGAACAGACTGTTGGATATATGAGTCTGGGGTTCTAGAGAATCATCCAGATAGGGAGAGAGACTGGAGAGGCCTCAGCTGTGGACAGACATTCACTGGGCACTTAAGTGGTTGCCAACCCCTGTTCTGGGTGCAGAAGGTGCCCTCATAAATCAGAGCAGGTGTAGAGACAGGCCCACGGCCGCATGTTGGGGGCCCTGATGGTGGGATGGGCCAGGCACTTGAGCTGTACCTGGACTTGGAGTGACTTAGTAAGAAGGACCAGAGGATTGTTGGCAGGAGGTGGCATGGGTGACAAGTCCCTAAGGATGTGTGATCAGAGAGGCTGAAGGGTGAAAGGCAGGAAGAACAGCTTGGGCAAAGACATGGAGTCGGGACTCCAGAGTTCAAGGCAAGTGTGTCAGGAGGTCCTTGGAGGCCAGACTAGGGAACTCAGTGTTGGGGACACCTCATTTTTTTTTTTAAAGAACAGAAATTTATTATCTCAGACTTCTGGAGGCTGTTATTATTGTGTGCCATTGAGTGGATTCTGACTCACAGCGACCCTATAGGACAGAGTAGAACTGCCCCGTAGGGTTTCCTAGGCTGTAATCTTTACGGGAGCAGATCATCAGGTCTTTTCTCCCACAGAGCCGCCGGTGGGTTAGAACTGCCAACAACCTTTTGGTTAGCAGCTGAGTGCTTAACCATTTTCTGGAGGCTAGGACTCTGCATTCAGGGTGCTGGCAGGGCCATCTGTCTGTCTGTCTGTCTGTTCTAGGGGAAGATCCTTTCTTGTTTCTTCTAGCCTCTGGTAGCCCCAGGCGTCTCTTGGCTTGTAGATGTATCTTGATATGCAGTCTGTTCTTCTTTTTTATAAAACACCACTCAGAAGAAATTAGGATTAGGGTGTGACTTCCTTAATATAACTGATAACATCTGCAAAGAAGAACACTGTTTCCCCAAACGAGGTCACATTCACTGGTGCAGGGGTTAAGACCTGGACACCTTGGGCTTTAAGCATGCGGCCAAGCCCTTTTCTTTGGGACCTCTGCTCTGGGAGGCAAAGAAATTCCTGTACCCCACACCCTCCTCACCCCTCGTCTTTTCCTCTCCTGTAACCCAAAATTGGTTTCTGCTCTAGAGCTTGGGCTTGCCCGCTACCCAGCTGACCTTTGACCTTGGGTGGGCGGGTCTTGTTGCAGCTCGACAGTGATGACCTCCTGGATAACCCTGGGGAGGCCCAAAGTGCCTTCTACGAAGGTCCTGGGGTAAGTGGGCTATGCTGTGGCTGGTGGAGGGGGAGGCTCTGAAGCAAGAGGGGAGGGTTTGGCCTCCTGCCCTGAGGAGTTTAGATGGCAGAGGGCAGGGGCCACCACTGAGAGCAGTGTGGGGGGAGGTGGCACCAAGACTGCTGGGCCACCAAGGCTCACAGAGGGAGCAAGGGTGGGTGCTCTGGGGGCCGACACAGTGAGGCCGGCTGTGCCCCACGTGCCCCTTGGAGCAGGAGGTGAGGGCTCTGGGTCCCTGGCTCACAACGGTTCTGGGGGCTCACCAGCCTCCTCTGGACATAAGGGCAAAGCTGAGGTCCTGCCCCAGCTGGGCCGTGTGTGTGTGTGAGATCTGACCTCGTGCACAAACCTCGGGTGTGTGTATGTGAGAGAGATCAGACCTCGGGGGTGTGTGTGTGTGAGATCCGACCTCATGCACAGACTTCAGGGTGTGTGTGGGTGTGTGTGTGTGTGTGTGTGTGTGTAAGATCCAACCTCATGCACAGATCTCAGGGGTGTGTGTGTGTGTGTGTGTGATCCGACCTCATGCACAGACCTCGGGTGTGTGTGTGTGAGAGATCAGACCTCAGGGGGGTGTGTGTGTGAGAGAGAGAGAGAGAGAGAGATCCGACCTCATGCACAGACCTCAGTTTCCACCTGTAAAATGAAGGTAGGGGTGATGAGCAGAGCCCAGAGCAGGAAACATTTATTGAGAGGCCCTGGTAGCCCTGTGGTTAAGCATTGGGATGTTAACCAAAAAGTCAGCAGTTCAAATCCACCAGCTGCTCCTTGGAAACCCTATGGGGCAGTTGTACTCCGTCCTAAAGGGTCGCTATGAGTTGGAATCGACTCGAAGGTGATAGGTTTGGTTTTGGTTTACTGTGTGCCCGACTCTGTTGGCTCCATCCATTAGTAAATGCCAGTTGTCCACATAGCATCGTCTTGCTCCTTCCGTGTTCTTCCCCCTCCTCTAGCCTCAATTCTGCTTCTTCTTCCTCTTGTCCTCCCTTCTCTCCATCCCCCTACCCTCTCTGCCCCCTCCTTCCTCCTCCCTTCTTCCTCTTCATTATCATAACTTCCAGTTATTGAACACTCATTATTTGCCCAGCGCTTTACAGTAATTTTCATTTAATTCTCACAACTGTAATAATATATCCCAGACAACTTATCTTTAGTAATTATTGTTGTTAGGTGCTGTCGAGTCAATTTTGACTCGTAGCGATCCCGTATGACAGAGTAGAACTGCCCCATAGGATTTCCTAGGCTGTAATCTTCACGGAGGAGCCCTGGTGGCGCAGTGTGTAAGTGTTCGGCTGCTAACCAAAAAGTTGGCTGCTCGAACCCACCAGCCGCTCCATGGAAAAAAGATGTGGCAGTCTGCTTCCATAAAGATTACAGCCTTGGAAACCCTATGGGGCAGGTCTACTCTGTCCTATAGGGTTGCTCTGAATCGGAATCGACTCAACAGCAGTGAGTTTATTTCTATTTAAGAAAAAGAAATTTTTTTAAATTACATTTTACTAATGTGTACAGAGGAGCCCTGGTGGCACCAGCGGTTTGCACCCAGCTACTAACCAGAAGGTTGTCAGTTCAAACCCACCCAGTGGTACCACAGAAGAAAGGCCTAGTGATCTGCTTCTCTAAAGATTACAACCAAGAAAACCCTACGGGGCAGTTCTACTCTGTAAAATGTGGGGTCACCATGAGTTGGGAGCCAACTCAGTGGCAACGGGTTTGGTTTTGGTTTGCTGATGTGTACAGATGGGGAAACTGAGGCCAGATTGAGCTAGTCCCAGGTTGCATAGCTGACCAGTGGTGGAACTGGGATTCGAGTCTGTATCTAGCCACTTCCACACAGAATGTTCTCTCTGACTGTGCTGCCCTAGAGCCTAAGCATCCATCACTCAAGCCATGATCTCAGCCTGACCCCTTGCTAATCTCAGCTTTTCCCTTCCCACCTCACCCGGCCTCCAGCTCCATGTCCAAGAAGCTTCCGGCAACCACTTGAACCCAGAGCCCAGCCAGCCAGCGCCCAGCGTGGACCTCGACTTCCTGGAAGATGACATCCTGGGCTCGCCCTCGGCAGGGGGCGGCGGTGGGGGCGGCGGGGGTGCCGACCAGCCCTGTGACATCCTCCAGCAGAGCCTCCAAGAGGCCAACATCACCGAGCAGACGCTTGAGGCCGAGGCTGAGCTGGACCTGGGCCCCTTCCAGCTGCCCACCCTGCAGCCGGCAGATGGCGGGGCAGGCCCAGCGGGCGCAGGAGGGGCAGCTGCCGTGGCTGCGGGGCCACAGGCCCTCTTCCCAGGCGGTACCGACCTGCTGGGGCTGCAGGCGCCACCCACTGTGCTGGCCCACCAGGCCCTGGTGCCACCCCAGGACGTAGTCAACAAGGCCTTGAGTGTGCAGCCGTTCCTGCAGCCCGTGGGCCTGGGAAACGTGACCCTGCAGCCCATCCCAGGCCTCCAAGGCCTGCCCAATGGTAGCCCTGGGGGTGCCGCAGCAGCCACACTCGGCCTGGCGCCCATCCAGGTGGTGGGCCAGCCCGTCATGGCGCTCAATCCGCCTGCCTCCCAGCTCCTGGCCAAGCAGGTGCCTGTCAGCGGCTACCTGGCCTCGGCGGCCGGCCCCTCAGAGCCGGTAACCCTGGCATCGGCTGGTGTCTCACCCCAGGGAGCCGGCCTGGTGATTCAAAAGAACCTGCCCGCCGCCGTCGCCACCACACTCAACGGGAACTCTGTGTTTGGAGGGGCAGGGGCTGCCACAGCCGCAGCCGGCGGGGCACCCTCGGGGCAGCCGCTGGCGGTGACCCCCGGCCTGGGCGCTTCGCCACTGGTACCGGCGCCCAGCGTGATCCTACACCGCACGCCCACGCCCATCCAGCCCAAGCCTGCCGGCGTGCTGCCCCCCAAGCTCTACCAGCTGACACCCAAGCCCTTCGCGCCAGCGGGCGCCACACTGACCATCCAGGGTGAGGCGGGGGGCCTCCCGCAGCAGCCCAAGGCCCCCCAGAACCTGACTTTCATGACCGCGGGCAAGGCGGGCCAGAATGTGGTTCTGTCGGGCTTCCCAGCGCCTGCCCTGCAGGCAAATGTCTTCAAGCAGCCCCCTGCCACCACAACGGGGGCTGCCCCGCCTCAGCCGCCTGGGGCCCTGAGCAAGCCCATGAGCGTTCACCTCCTGAACCAAGGCAGCAGCATTGTCATCCCCGCCCAGCACATGCTGCCCGGCCAGAACCAGTTCCTGCTGCCTGGCACATCGGCTGTCCAGCTGCCCCAGCCGCTATCCGCCCTGCCGGCCAATGTGGGTGGGCAGATACTGGCGGCTGCGGCTCCCCATGCGGGCGGACAGCTCATCGCCAATCCCATCCTCACCAACCAGAACCTGGCCGGCCCCCTGAGCCTGGGGCCCGTGCTGGCCCCCCACTCCGGGGCCCACAGCACTGCTCACATCCTCTCAGCCGCCCCCATCCAGGTGGGCCAGCCAGCGCTCTTCCAGATGCCTGTGTCTTTGGCCGCCGGCAGCCTGCCCACCCAGAGCCAGCCGGCCCCTGCGGGCCCTGCAGCCACCACCGTCCTCCAGGGCGTCACTCTGCCGCCTAGCGCTGTGGCCATGCTCAACACCCCTGATGGCCTGGTGCAGCCAGCCACCCCTGCCGCTGCCCCCGGGGAGGCCGCATCCGTCCTTGCGGTACAGACGGCCCCCCAGGCAGCCCCCACCGTCAGCACGTCACTGCCTCTGGGCCTCCAACAGCCTCAGGCGCAGCAGCAGCCCCAACAGGCCCCAACCCCGCAGGCCGCCGCTCCACCTCAGGCCACCACCCCCCAGCCCAGCCCGGGCCTGGCATCCAGCCCTGAGAAGATTGTCCTGGGGCAGCCGCCCGCTGCCGCCTCCACAGCCATCCTCACTCAGGACTCCATGCAGATGTTCCTGCCCCAGGTAACCAGGCCGGGCAGGGATGCAGGGCTGGGAGAGATGGGCTGGCAGGGGAGGGGTGACAGGAAGGACTGGGCCCAAGGGGTGGGGGTTTGCTGGGGGGCCCTCGGCAGGTGGCAGCAAGGGAGTGGAGTGGGCTGTGTGGTGGCAGGGGAGCTGAAATCGGATGCAGCTGAGGCAGTAAGGGGGGGTGTTTTGTGTTGGGGAAGAGCCTCAGATGACACCTGTGCTCCAGATGTAGGCGTCCCTGAGAGACGGCCCAAGGGATGAGAGGGACTGAGGGTCTGATGGACGGGGAGATGCTGACTAACCGACAGAAGGAAAGACTGCCAGGGAGGCTGATGGAAGACTTGGCTGACTGACTGATGGGGAGAGAGACTGTCAGACAGGCTGGCTGATGCACAGATATGGAGAGGGACTGGCTGGCTGGCTGACAATCTGACTTGACTGACAGATGGACGGACAGAGAAGAAGAGAGGCTGGCTGGCTGGTTGACTGATGGATGGATGGACAGACAAGTAGAGGAACTGACTTGAGTGGCAGGCAGATACACAAGACTGGCTGACTGCCAGATGATGGACAGACAGACACACAGGAGAGACTGGCTGGCTGACAGAGTGCTGGAAGATTGGAGGGGGATCACAAAAAGAGAGTGAGTTAGACATGGACAGACAGACGGAGCAGGAGCAGTTGAAGACGTGGTGGAGCAGGCGGACAGACCGACAACTTAGAGTGGAACAAGCTGCCTGGGACGCAGCCTCCCCGGCCTCTGAGCAGCGTGCCCATGCTAGCCCAGGCCTCTCGGAGCACCTCCCTCCTGGCTTCCCGACCACCCCCTGCTCTGTACCCTGGGCAGTGTCAGTGGGGGCAGGGCTGTCGTGGGGGGCTGAGGGGTGCGCGGGGTGGCCTTCTGACCCTGTGCGGGTGCCCGTTGCAGGAGAGGAGCCAGCAGCCCCTCCCCGCAGAGGGCCCCCACCTCTCTGTGCCCGCCTCAGTCATAGTCAGCGCCCCGCCTCCTACCCAAGACCCAGCCCCGGTCACCCCCGTCGCCAAAGGAGCAGGCCTCGGCCCTCAGGCCCCCGACAGCCAGGCTTCCCCGGCTCCGGCCCCCCAGGTAGACGCACCCCCGCAGCCTCTATCCTCAGCTCAGCCGACCCTTGTCCCCTCGCACCTGCCTCCCTGGCTCCCTCCTCTCTGTGCTCTGGCTGTCCTGGCTTCCTCTGTCTCGCTGACGTGGGAACTGGCGCGCTCCTTCACTCCCTTCGCAGAGATTTCCAGAGCGTCACCTGACAGATGTGGGGGCTCGAGGCCAGGGCCAGCCCACGGGAGCTCACAGTCTAGGCAGGGATACAAGAACACACCAGGAGACACTTACTATTTCCTAAAATTACACTTTCATATCTGGGTAAGTAACACATCCAGATAGTTCACTTTTCAAAAGACACAAGAAGGTATATAGTGAAGATCCCTCCTCCTAACATTTTTAGCCTCCTGGCTTTCCTCTCCACGGCCGTTTCTCGTGTTTGTTTTTCCATACTTGTTACTGGGTGCCGTGGAATCGATTCTGACTTGTAGCGACTCCGTGTGACAGAGTAGAACTGCCCCATAGGGTTTTCTAGGCTGTAATATTTACAGGAGCAGATCGCCAGGTCTTTTCTCCCACGGAGCTGCTGGGTGGGTTTAAACCACCAACCTTCCCGTTAGCACCCGAGCCCTTAACCGCTGTGCCACCAGGGCTCTTTCTTCTCTATGCATAGACAAACAGAGTCAGATAGAGAGATGATGGATGGATGGATGGGTGGATGGATGGATAGATAGCTGCTGTTGAGGCGACTCCAACTCATGGTGACCTTATGTACAACAGTATGAAATGTAGCCCGGTCCTGCGTCATTTTCACGATTGCCAGCGTGTTGAGGTTATATATACACATTCTTCATATGGTGCAGCCTTTATCCTTTTCCAAAATATTCACAACCATTAACATAAACTCAATGCCGTCTTAAGCAAAAACTCCTCCTTTCCCTCCCTCCCACTGCTGGTAACTATTTTTTTTTTTGTTTGGTTTCTGTATATTTGCATATTTCACGTAAGTGAGATCATACAGTATTTGTCCTTTTGTGACTGACTGATTTCTCTCAGCATAATGGTCTCAGGGTTCATCCGTGTTGTGGCAGGCATCAGGACTTCATTTCTCTTTATGGCTGAGAAGTGTTCCATTGCGTGTATGGACCACATTTTGTTGATCCGTTCATCTGTTGATGGACATTTTGGTGGTGTCCACCTTTTGGCTACTGTGAAAAGTGCTGCAGTGGACCCTGGTGTACAGGTTCTCCTTTTTTTTTTTTTTTTAATTTTATTGTGCTTTAGGTGAAAGTTTACAGTGCAAATTAGCTTCTTATTCAAAAATTTATATGCAAATCGTTTTGTGATGTTGGTTGCAATCCCCACAGTGTGTCAGCACTCTCCCCCTTTCCACACTGGGTTCCCCATCGCCATTCGGCTGGTTTTCCTGTCCCTTCCTGCCTTCTTGTCTTTGCTTTTGGGCAAGTGTTACCCATTTGGTCTCGTCTACTTGTCTGAACTAAGAAGCACGTTCCTCACATGTGTTATTGATTGTTTTATAGGCCTGTCTAATCTTTGGCTGAAAGGTGGACTTTAGGAGTGGCTTCAGTTCTGAGTTAGCAGGGTGTCCAGGGGCCATAATTTCAGGGGTTCCTCCAGTCTCTTTCAGACCAGTAAGTCTGGTCTTTTTTTGCGAATTTGAATTTTCTACATTTTTCTCCTAATCTCTCTGGAACCCTCTGTTGTGATCCCTGTCAGAGCATTCGGTGGTGATAGCCAGGCACCATCTAGTTCTTCTGGGCTCAGGCTGGTGGAGGCTGTGGTTCTAGTGGTCCGCTAGTCCTTTGGACTAATATTTTCCTTGTGTCTTCGGTTTTCTTCATTCTCCTTTGCTCCAAATGGGATGGGACCAATAGATGTATCTTAGATGGCCACTTGCAAGCTTTTAAGACCCCAGACGCTACTTACCAAAGTAGGATGTAGAGCACTTTCTTTATGAACTACATTATGCCAATTGACCTAGATATCCCCCAAGACTATGGTCCCCAGACCTCAGTCTCAGTAACTTGGTCCCTCAAAATGTTTGGATGTGTCTAGGAAGCTTCTCTGACTTCTCCTTGGTCAAGTTGTGCTGACTTCCCCTATATTGTATGCTGTCTTTCCTTTCACCAGAGTTAACACTTGTCTGTTATCTAGTTGATGATTTCCCCTCCCCACCTCTCCTCTCCCTTGTAACCATTAAAGATGGTTTTTTCTGTGTATAAACCTTTTCTTGGGTTTTTATAATAGTGGTCTCATACAATATTTGTTCCACTTTTTCTTTTTAAATACTGGTTGCTACTGGCTAAAATGATCCTGAGCTGTTACCAATGGTTTACTATGTGCAGTTCGAAGGCCACTGCCTGGGAGAATTGTTGCTTGGGCAGTGTGGTGTGGTGGTTAGGAACATGAAGTCTAAAGCCCAACTTTTCAGGTTCAAATCCTGGCTCTGCCTCTTACAGCTCTGTGACCTCTCTGTGCCTCAGTTTCCTTACTTATAAAATGAGGTTGATAATGTCGTCTACTTCTCAGAAGGTTGCTGGGAGGATTTAAAAAGTTAACATATGGAAAGTGCTTAGAACAGGTTCGGAAATGCTGAAAATGCTATGTAAGTAAAAAAAATAGCCAGGGGCCAGCAAATTTTTTCCTCTAAAGATCCAGATAGTAAATGTTTGTAGCTTTTTAGCCGAAAGTAGCCATAGATCATACACAAATGATGAGCATGGCTGTGTTCTAATAAAACTTTATTTATGAATACTAAAATTTACATTTCATACAGTTTTCACATGTCACAAGTATTATTCTTATTTTGATTTTTTCAACCATTTTTAAAACGTAGAAACCATTCATGGCTTGTTGGCCATATAAAATGGTAGGCCAGTTGCGTGGTGGACAGGATTTTGCCTGTGTCCTGTAGTTTGCTGTCAATTCCGACTCATAGTGACCCCATGTGTGTCAGAGTAGAACTGTGCTCTATAGGGTTTTCAATGGCTGATTTTTCAGAAGTAGAGTTGTAGTTGTTGTTGGGTGCCATCAAATTGATCCTGACTCATAGCGACCCCATATGACAGGGTAGAACTGCCCCATAGGGTTTTCTTGGCTGTAATCTTTAAGGAAGCAGATCGCCTCTGGGTGGGTTCAAACCACCAACCTTTTGGTTAGCAGCCGATTGCTTAACTGTTTGTGCCACCAGGGCTTCTAGAGGTGTAGGCTATAGCTATATTTATCCGCACATAGAGTGCTTTCCTCCTTCTTAAAACGTCTCTATCCTGTTTGATAATATGGACACACCATGATTTTTTTATTCAGTCTCCTGTTCATGAATGGGGCAGTGGTGGTTCAGTGGTAGCATTCTCACCTTCCATGTGGGAGACCCGAGTTCAAGTCCCAGCCAGTGCACCTCATGTAGAGCCACCACCCGTCTGTCGCTGGAGGCTTGCATGTTGCTATGATGCTGAACAGATTTCAGCAGAGCTTCCAGGCTAAGACAGACTAGGAAGAAAGGCTTGGTGATCTGTTTCTGAAAATCAGCCAGTGAAAACCCTGTGGATCTCAATGGTCCAGTCTGCAATCATTCACAGGGATGGCACAGGACAGGGCAGTGTTTTGTTCTGCTGTACCTGTGCATGGGGTGGCTGTGAGCCAGGGGTTCACTTGACCACAGCAGCTAACAACATTCACGAATACTTAAAGGTGGTTTCCTGTGTAATTTGTGAACAGTCAAAACACACAAACACACACATACACACACACACACAAATTCATTGCTGTTGAGTTGATGCCAACTCATGGCAACCCCATGTGTCACAGAGTGGTTTTCTTGGCCTTGACCTTTCGGAAGCAGATCACCAGGCCTTTCTTCCATGGTGCTGCTGGATGGATTCGAACCTCCTTTCTGTTAGTAGAGAAGCACAAACTATTTTTGTCACCCAGAGACCCTTGAACAAACAGTGTGCCTGTAAATACTCTTGTACCCAGGCTTTGCACATATGTGTGAAAATATCTGTAGATTGCTAGAAAAATGGAAGTTTCTAGAAATAGACTTGCCAGATCAGAGGGCATGTGCGTTTGAAAGATTTTATGGAAAGTGCAAAACTGCTTGCTTCTCCAAAAGAGTCATGCCACTGAAGATTTCCTCCGGCAGCTTTACCAACACCAAACGGCTTGCTCTGCCAGGCCGCGAGGTGTCACTTGCCCTGCTCTTTTCTTTAGTTGCGCGTGAAGTTGAGCATCTTGTCGTCTGCACAGGGGCAATTGGAATTTCTTGGTAAACAGTCCTGTCATATGGTAGGTTTTTTTTTTTTTTTTTGAATGATTGTAAAAATAATCACATGCTCATTTAGAGAATTTAGAAAATACAGAGAAGAACAAAGAAGTAAAATTAATCACCCATATTCCACTGGGCACAAGCAACTTGTAATATTTCGGTATGAAGTTTTCTTTTAGGTTTTTTTTTTTTTCTTCCTGCCATCCATTGAAAACATTTTTTTAAAATTAGGTATTATAGTCACGTGGTTCGTTAATCAAAAAATATAAAAAGAAGTAGAGGGAAAAGTCTCCCACCCCATTCCTGTGTTCCTAGCCCACTACTTCTTCTCTCCGATACCTGTTTACAGATAACAACCACAGTTGTTAGCTGCTATCAAGTCGACTCTTGACTCATGGTGACTTTATGTTCAGCAGAATGTAACATTGTCCAGTCCTGCATCATCTTCATGATGAACAGCATGTTCGTGTCCATTGTTGTGGCTATTTTGCCAGTTCATCTCACTGAGGGTCTCCCTCACCCTTGCTGGCCCTCTACTCCACCAAACATGATGTCCTCGTTTAGTGATTGATCCCTTCTAATGACTTGCCCAAAGCAAGCAAGATGGGGGGGGGCAGGGCCAAGATGGCGGAGTAGTCAGATGCTTCTGGTGGGCCTTCTTACAACAAAGACCCAAAAAACCAAGTGAATCGATCATATATGGCAATCTGGGAGCCCTGAACATCAAAGGCAGAGTTGAGGAACCAGACTGAGTGGCAGGGGGAGGGAGAGATGGTTCGGAAGCAGTGAGGAGTTGCTAGACCTGACCTGGCAAGAGCCTGAGCCCTTCAGGCCTGATCAGCTTGGGGGTGAGTGGTGAGGCAGGCAAGCAGCCATGCTTGGGAGGTGTGTTTTCTGCACCAGGAGAGACCCAGCACCAGAGAGTGTACATGGCTGCGCAGAACCAGTGAGCAGCAGCCCCGGATTGGCGAAAGATAAGTACTTGCATACGGCCTGCCGCACGGATCAAAAACAATCCCCTTAGAGAAAAACCTCTCCCCCATTTACCTCCCCGCTCCCTGCTCTGCACTGGGTCTCTGACCGGCTTCAGCAATTGCTGAGTTCCCTGGGCTGGAAGGACGCGTCACATGCCCAGAGCCATTTTCCCTGCCTTGGAGAGTGAACAAATTAACAAACGGGAAAAAATAAACTGCCAGCTCCCCTATGCCGGGAGCCCAGGGTAGGCATAGCTTCTTTGCCTGGGCACAGGCATAAGGGATCCATGGACTTTGAGTGCCTTTCCCCCTGCATAGACTTGTGTG
This sequence comes from Trichechus manatus latirostris, assembly GCF_000243295.1. NCBI lineage: Eukaryota > Metazoa > Chordata > Mammalia > Sirenia > Trichechidae > Trichechus > Trichechus manatus. Next base: position 2,628,356 of record NW_004444023.1, read on the forward strand.
GGCCCATCTCAACAGCATAGGTCCTCATTACTGCAGTAAAACCGGCTATATACCGGAAGTCTAACTTCAACTGTTTCAGCTGTGAGGTGGCAGACATTTGACATTGCTCTGCCCATTAAGCAGGGTCACCACCTAGCCACCTGCGAGAGGGGCCCATGAATAAGAGGTGCCCCCTAGTCCTTACAGCCAACAGCATTAGGTGCTCATAGTCCAGCTGCAAAACCCACCCGTGTGCTCTAGGGAACAGGGACACGCCTTCCTCCTGGACACTTGAGGGCAGCCATCAGCCCCCTGCCTTGCTCAGAGTGTGTCCCCCTGCTGCAGCCAGATGTCTGTGCCTACATCAATCACCCATGCCTGTCTAGGACTGTAAGTAAGAGCCTACACCACACACTTGGTGGCTATCTACCTGGGCACCTGAGCTGAATCCGTACAGGAGGAGTGGGCAGACTCCTGAGCTCACATACCTAGTGACAGATCTAACCACCTGGTGACAGGACATTGGAGCTTCAAAGGTGCCAATAATCAAACTAGCTCATATGAGCAGCCTGTTTGGGCATATCAAAACCAAAGCAGGCAAGTCAGACAGTGTTCTGTTGTGATCCACAAGGCTTCCATTGGCTGATTTTCAGAAGTAGATTGCCAGGCCTTTCTTCCTAGTCTGTCTTAGTCTGGAAGCTCCACTGAAACCTCTCCACCATGGATGACCCTGCTGGTATTTGAAGTACCAGTGGCATAGCTTTCAACATCATAGCAACAAGCAAGCCACCACAGTATGACAGACTCACAGATGGGTAGTCAGTTAGTTACTTAGTGTTGCTGTAATACAAATACAACAAGTGGGTGGCTTTAAAGAACAGAAATTTATTTTCTCACAGTTCTGGAGGCTAAAAGTCCAAATCAAGGTCTCGGCCATGTCAGTTTCTTCTGTGTCACTAGCTCCGGGCCATCCTTGGTTCCTTGGCTTGTACTTGATCCTCACATGGTGTCTTTCTTCCCTTGTGTGTGTGTGTGTTTCTATTCTGATCTTTTTATAATTCAGAAGTGATAAGATTTAGGATCCATCATCCAGTGGTATGACCTCAACTGATTGGTTACATTACATTAGATTACATTATGGAAGGTCACTACATTACATTAAAACCAAAAAAACCCAAACTAGTTGTCACTGAGTGAGGTTGAGCATCTCTTGAAATCCTAGAGCCTTTTGTGTTTCCTTTTTTGTACACTCTCTGATTATACCTTTGGGTTGTTATTCTTAGTGATTTCTAGAGACTGTTTATATATTATAGAGATGAGTTCTTTGTGATATGATTTGCAAACATTTCTCCGAGTTTCTCATTTGACTTTTGACTTGGTTTGTTGTTGTTAGGTACCATTGAGTCAGTTCCGACTCATAGCAACCCTGTGTACAACAGAAGGAAACACTGCCCATTCGTGCGCCATCCTCACAATTGTTGTTATGCTTGAGCCCATTGTTGCAGCCACTGTGTCAGTCCATCTCGTTGAGGGTCTTCCTTTTTTTTTGCTGACTCTCTACCAAGCGTGATGTCCTTCTCCAGGGACTGATCCCTCCTGATAACATGTCCAAAGTATGTGAGATGTAGTCTCGCCATCCTTGCTTCTAAGGAGCACTCTGGTTGTACTTCTCCAAAGACAGATTTGTTCGTTCTTTGAGCAGTCCATGGTATATTCAGTATTCTTCGTCAACACCATATAATTCAAAGGCGTCAATTCTTCTTCAGTCTTCCTTATTCATTGTCTAGCTTTTGCATGCATCAGAGGAGATTGAAAACACCATGGCTTGGGTCAGGCACACCTTAGTCTTCAAGGTTATATCTTTGCTTAAAGATCCTTTAGTTTTATTTTGGGTTTATTTCATGTTTTTTGTTGAGTTCGTTTTTGTCTCTGCATTTTTAATGAGGATGAGATTTAAAAAATGGTTTTAATTTTTTTTGTATTTTAAAACTTTTTTAAAAATAACTTCAAACGTAGAAAATTTGGCAGAATAGTACAAGGAACTCCCATATACTTTTTTTTTTTTGTGGTGTAATATACATAGCAAAGCATCTGCCAATTCAACCATTTTTCCACGTACAATTCAGTGACATTGATTACGTTCACCATGTTGTGCAACCATCAGCCACTATCCATTTCCAGTTATTTCATCATCCTTAACAAAAGCTCAATACCCCTTAAGCCCATATTTTTAACCAAATGTATTAGCTATTGCCGTGTAACAAATTGCCTCAAAACTTAGCAGCTTAAAACAACAAACGTGAATTTATCTCATAGAGTTTCTATGGATAAAGAATCTGGGAGCAGCTTAGCTAGAGGGTTCTGTCTCAGGGTCTCTTATGAGGTTACAGTTAAGACGTCATCTGGGGCTGCAGTCATCTGAAGGCTTGACTGGGGCTGGAGGATCTACTTCCAAGCTCACTCACATGGCTGTTGGCTGGAGGCCTCAGTTCCTCCCACGTGGGTCTCTCTAAAGGATGGCTCACAAAATGCTCCCCAGTTGGCTTCCCCCAAAGCAAATGATCCAATCGAAAGAGAGTGAGAGGGTGCTCAGGCTGGTAGCTGCAGTCGTTTTTATAACCTAATATCTATTGTCTTAATGGGTAACTGCTATCTGATAGACTGGTGCATATGAAAATGGTAAGTGAAAGGATTTCTTTCTCCATATTATACCTAAGTAAATCTAGCAAAAACATAGGATTAGGAAGAGTAAACACATAGCCCCTATACTGTTTGAATGGACCAGTTGAAGTTAAATAGGGCACAGTGTATTGTGCAAATGCATAACTGAAATACCTTTTGCCCCGCAGCTCATGCTTCCTTAGCTAAGTCTTCTGCTGTGCAGTTGGCGCTCCTGGCGTGGTCAGGCTACTGCTGCTGTGCCCTGCTTGAGCAAGTGGTCAGTTTCACAAAATGGCTGTCTCCATGGGTATATAGTTGGTCATGTTTATTTAGCATCATACCTGCCATGAGCGTAATGAAGTCTTGGATTCACACAGCTTCAGTCTCTATAAACATTAGGCCTGCTGTGCCATGTCAAAGAGATTAGTTAATAGAAGTGTGAATGGAACATGCTGAGGGTGACCCACCTAAGACCCCAATTCAGGAAGAAGACAAAGAACTATATAAAGCCATTGTTTTAGTAACTTTAACATTCAGTTTAGATAATTGATTGACATAGCTCAGAAATCATAGAGTGTGAACAGATGCATAAAAAGTGTACGAGCCTCGCTGCTCCTTCTTAAAAAAAACAATAACCAAACCCATTGCCATCGAGTCAATTCCAATTCATAGCAACCCTACAGGACAGAGTAGAATTGCCCCATAGGGTTTCCAAGGAGTGGCTGGTGGATTTGAACTGCTGACCTTTGGTTAGCAGCTGTAGCTCTTAACCACTGCGCCACCAGTGCTCCAGCCTAGATCCCATCTATCCCCGGAATAATGTGAATGTATGCTTCTCTGCCCCCTTTTCACAAAAGACAGCCAGTACACTCTCCCACATTCCTTTTAACCCTTGCCTATTATTCCATTGTACAGATATGCCTTAATTTATTGAACCAGTCTTATGTTGATGAAGGACCCCTGGTGGTGCAGCAGTTAAGTGCTGGCTGCTAACCAGAAGGTTGGCAGTTTGAACCCACCCAGTGGCTCCAGAGGAGAAAGACCTGGCAATCTGCTTCTGTAAAGATCACAGCCTAGAAAACCCTGTGGGGCAGTTCTACTCTGTCACATGGTGTCGCTATGAGTCATAATTGACTCAGTGGCACCTAACAACAACAATCACAGAAGTGACTTGTGACCATTCCTGCCATGTTCTACTGGTCACAGAGCCCAACTGTGGTACCATGTGGGAGAGGACAATGTCAAGAGGTGGGGATCATTGGGGGCCATCTTGGAGGCTGCGTACCACTCCAGACTTACTCATTTTGTGAAAACTTTGCTACATGTACTTTATCCCTCTCTCTCTCTCAGTATGTTGCTATTGTTGTTGGGTTGCTGTTGCGTCGTCTCCACCTCATGGCGACCCATGTACAACATGATGAAATCTTGCCAGGTCCTGCGCCATCTTCACGATCATTGGCATGCTTGAGTCCATTGTCGTGGCCACTGTGTATTTTGGGTGCCTTCCAACCTAAGTGACTCATCCTCCGGCACTACATCAGATAACATTCCATTGTGATCCGTAGTGTTTTCATTGGCTAATTTTTTGAGACAGATCACCAGGCCTTTCTTCCTAGTCTCTTGGCCTGGAAGGTCTGCTAAAACCTGTCTACCATGGGTGACCCTGCTGGTATGTGAAATGCCAGTGGCATAACTTCCAGTATCACAGCCATATACAAGCCACCACAGTACTTAGAGGTAGCAAACCTTTGGGGATGTATAGATAGATTTTTTTTTTTTTTAATTGCTGGAATTTATGTTATTCAGGCCAAGTTTGGAAGCGATGCTGGAAGGATCCAGGAGCTTGGAGGCTAAAGCAACTCGTAACTCTGAAATCATGAGTTGGCCTACTTCGGAGGCACAAAGCAAAGAGCCCTGGCTTTGGAGTGTGGTAGCCTTGAGTGGTCTCAAGCTGGCTGGTCTTGGGCAGGTCCTTTGAGCCCCCAGAGCCTGAATGCCCCTCGGTCAGCTTTGAGAAGCAGCTCTGAGGTCACTGAATGGCATTGAGCAGGGAGATGATGGGCACAGACCCAGGGCTGGGTCCAGCTCTGCGTCTTCCTATGTGGAGACCTCAAATCTATCCTTTTGGCTCCCTGGCCTCAGTCTGTCATCTGTGAAATGGGCCTAATAGTATCACTGTTCTCCTAGAGGCATGGAGAGACCAAATGAGTTGGTGCAGGTAGCTGACTGAAGGTGCTGGATCCGTGTGAGCTGTTACTGTGGTGTAGATTTGGTGACAGCATAAAGATACCAGCAGTTTAAAATGATTGTAAAATGATTTTAACAGCGGTATTATGGGCAGTTAATTTCCCTTCTTAGTTCTTTTCTGTATTTTCTAAATTCTCTAAATAAACGTATGACTATTCTTCTAATCATTTTAAACTGCTTAACCAGGGAGCGCCAGCTATATACCAAGCCATGGGTCAGAATCAACTCGGCAGCAACTGCTTGGTTTTGGTTAATACCCCTGTGGGAAAACAGCTCGTAACATTTCGGTTGGAAGGTTTATTTTCATCTTTTTTTTTTTTTTTTTCCCCCCTCTCATTCATCTAAAAGGTTTTAAGTTTTTAAGATTCCTAGGGCTACCATGACAAAATACTGCAAACTTGGTGGCTTCTAATAGAAATTTGTTGTCTTAACAGTTCTGGAGGCAGGGAGTCTGAGTTCAGGGCGCCGCCAGGACCCCGCTCTCTGTCCACTCTAGGGGCGGATCCTTCCTTGTCTCCTCCAGCTTCTGGTAGCCCCAGGCGTCTATTGGCGTTCCTTGGCTGTAGATGCACCTTCCCCCGGCACCTTCCCCGTGTGTGATTCTGTCTCTGTGTCTCTCCTCCCCTTTTATAAGTACCCCACTCAGGTGGGATCAGGACCCACCTTACTCCAGTATGACCTCATGTTCACTGGTAACATCTTCAAAGACTGTTTCCAAACACGGTCACGCTCACAGGTACAGGGGTTAGGAATTCCACTTACCTTTTTGGGGGACACAGTTTGGTCCATCCCAGGTGTGATACTGTCACAGTCACATGCCATGATGACGGTTCTTGGGGAGGTGACCTCTGGGGGACGAGGGGCGAGGCGCTCGGCTTGGCATTTCAGGCAAGGTTGATCCAGACGTGAACGTGTTAGAGAACTCACGTCTTTGCCAGTGTCTGGCACACACACACGTGCCCACACATGCCCACACCAGCAGGCTCACGGGGCACATGGACGCCGCCACACAGGGATTCAGAGGCAGGGTCCTTGGAACACTTAGAAGGGGCCCATGACCCCAGAGTCCCCCACGGGGCTGTGTGCCCAGCCTGGTCTGCCCCTCAGTCATCTTCCCGGGGACCCTGTGTCCCTGCAGCCTCTGTGGCCATGTAGTCCCACACCCTGGTACACTGCGTCTGCACTTGGGTGTGGTTTCCTCAGGTCAGCTGGACACTCAGGCAGGGCGGGCGCTGGGTCGCTGCCCTGCGGGCCTCCCTGCCCCCACACTGCTATGCTGCCCTGCTGCTCCTGAGCCTCTGCCTTCTCCTGCTCAGCTGGCAGGGCCCCCCACTGTGCCACTGCTGCCTGCTTTCTTGCTGCTGCCCCCACCCTACAGGGCTGCCTTCATGGGGCAGGGGATTGGGGAGGAGGATGGAAAGGCAGGGCAGGAGAGGGGGTGAGGTCAGAGGGCAGAGAAGTGCCGAGGGGGTATGAGGTGGAGGGGTGAGGTGGGGGGGCAGAGGTGGAGGGGTGAGGTGAGGGGGACAGGTGGACGGGTGAGGGAGGGACAGAGGTGGAGGGGGTGAGGTAGGGGGACAGGTAAAGGGTGTGAGGTGAGGGTGACAGAGGTAGAGGGGGTGAGGTGGGGGAACTTGGGTGAGGTGAGGGGACTCAGGTGGGGGCACACAGAGGTGGGAGACAGACACTGGTGAGACAAAGTGTGGGGTCAGATGGAAGGCATGAAGTTGGGGGACAGAGATAGAGTAGATGAGGTGTGGGGGACAGAGAGGTGGGGGACAGGTGGGGGCTGAATGATGGGGGACGAGGGGGGGGACAGGGTGGGAACTGAAAGGTGGGAGATGGGGTGGAGACAGAGTTGGGGGATCGGCTGGGGCAGAGAGGTGAGGGATAGATGTGGGGGATAGGTGGGGGAGGAGGTGGAGGGATTGAGGAGGCAGAGAGAGATTGGATGGGCTGTGATGGGGGCACATAGGCCAGAGGTGTGGGGAGGTGTGCGAAGGAGTCAGGAAGGGAGGGAAGGCGAGCCTGTGGGGTCCTTTCTCTCAGGACAGGGGATGGCTGAGAAGGGGGGCTGGGGTCCCCGGTAGCTTGGGGCATGGGGAGCCAGTGTTGGTTCTGACCTGCCCTCCCCTCTCCCTCCCCCCACCCCGCCCAGATCCCGGCAGTGGCTCCGCTGAAGGGCCCTGGCCCCTCCTCATCCCCATCACTACCTCACCAAGCCCCCCTGGGGGACAGTCCCCACATTCCCTCCCCAC
>NW_004444023.1:2635757-2707201 GCF_000243295.1 Trichechus manatus latirostris
CCAGCTCTACAGCTGTGGGCTCCTCCTCCGAGACCCCCACGCCGCCCGACTTCCGGCTTCAGTTCCCACCCGGCCAGGGGCCCCACAAGCCCCCCAGTCCCCCAGCGACCCTCCATCTAGTCCCTGAGCCGGCGCCTCCCCCACCGCCTCCTCGGACCTTCCAGATGGTGACTGCCCCCTTCCCGGCGCTGCCCCAGCCGAAGGCTCTTCTCGAGAGATTTCACCAGGTAATCGGAGGAGGCAGGACCAACCCATCGCCCAGCACCCTCCGCAGACCCCTGCACCACCCCACCCCACCCCCCTCCGACCAGAGCCCCTCCCGCTTCCTGGCTTGGTGTCCATCCCCACCCCGTGCACCTGGCTGTTCCCACTCCCTGCTTGTGCCCCCCACCCCTCAACCACCTGTCCGCTCCTCAGGTGCCGTCCGGAATCATTCTCCAGAACAAGGCCGGGGGAACCCCTGCTGCCCCACAGACCTCCGTCAGCCTGGGGCCCCTCTCCAGCCCCACTGCCTCTGTGCTGGTCAGCGGGCAGGCCCCATCCGGGACCCCTGCCACCCCCAGCCATGCCCCTGCCCCGGCACCCATGGCCACCGCAGGTAGGGGAGAAGTAGCCCATGCAGGAGAGATGGGGGGCCTGAGGAGGGTGGGTAGGGGTTGAGAGATGGGGTGGGCTGGGAAAGAGTGATGGGGTGCATGAGCCCAGGGGGTCACCTCAGCCTCATGGGACAAGTACGATGGAGGCCATTGGCAGGACTGCCTCCCAGATCCAAGGGGTTTCCAGGGCCAGTGTGGCTGCCACAGTTGGATAACCAAGAGGAGAGGGAGAGGCACGACTGGGGTCATGTTTGGGGAGGTTTCGTACCAGTGAGCTCTGAGCCCTGTCTGCCCCCACCCCGTCCCCAGGCCTCCCTCCTCTGCTTCCTGCCGAAGGCAAAGCCTTTGCCAACAACCTCCCGACCCTGAGTGTGGCCAAGGCCGCCCCATCTGGGCCAGGGAAGTCCTCCGGGCTGCAGGTAAGAGGCCCCAGAGCAGGGCATCAGGGCAGGGCTGAGGCATCGTCAGGGAACCAGGATGGACGTGGGGCCAGCAGGGGTGAGGGGACCAGGACTGTCGAACAGATGAGACACCGGGAGAGTTGGTCAGAGACAGCGGAGGCAGGGAGCAGCCGAGAACTACTGGACAAGGTGAGGTGGTATTCCAGTACAGACAGGAGAGGCCGTTGAGGTGCCGCCAACAGTTGGACAAAGTCAGGTGATGTTCTGATACAGCCAGATAGCAATGAGATGGATAGGTGTAATGCCGGGAACCACTGGACACAAGTCAGGTGACATACCAACACGGCCAGAGAGCTAGGAGGGGCAGGTGACATTCTGGTACAGCTGGACAGAGACGGGAGGAGCAGGAGAGGCCGACAGACAATTGTCAGAGATGGGCCGATGATACAAAACCAGCTGGTGGACGAAACACCAAGACAGGCCCAGTGGGGGGCATGTGAGAGACCGTGACAGTTGGACAGTGAGACACCAAGACAACAGGACCATGACATGTGAGATGGGGCAGAGCAAGACACCGAGACAGTCGGAGAAGGGGCAAGGCGAACTACAAGATGGTCAGCTCAGGACAGACAGGCAGACGAGAGACACCAGAGCAAGGAGACAGTGTGAGACTCCGGACGGGGAGACAGTCCCCCCAGGGCAGGGGTGGTGAGACCCTGGAGAGTCCATCAGAGACAGGCGAGCATGGCGAGGTCCGGGGCAGTTGGACAGGGACTGGGGAGGCGAGAGAGCACCCGTCTGAGATGGGGGAGATGAGAGGAGGGGCGCACGTCAGTGAAAGTAGATGTGAGACAGGGAGGTGGGTCAGAAGGGTGGGGACCATCAGTGGGACAGCGGAGCAGGACAGGACCCCAGAGGGCGGGAGAGGCTCAGAGACAAGAGAACAGAGATAAGGGGAGATGAGACAGGGAAATCCAGATGGGGAGATTGAAGGGCAGGGAGAGAGAGACTGCGCAAATCAGAGCCAGACACCGTCAGACCATGGAGGAGAAGACAGGCCACCGGCAAGCAGAGAGGGACGCGAACCAGAGACAGATGCCAAGAGACCACCCCTGGGGAAGGGGACAGAGGGACCAAGGCAGAGGGAGCTATGGGCTGGGCCTGCTTGTCCCCTTCTCCTTGTGTCCCCAGCCTGGACCCTCTCCAGGTCTCCCTTGTGGATTCAGTTTGATGGGCAGGGGATCTCACCCATACCTGGGGCTAGGACCCACCTTGGTGAGAAGTTGGCCCCTGCTCCATCTTTGTCCCAGGCTGGAGGGAGAAAGGGGGTCCAGGCTCCAAGGGAAAGCTTCCCCATTGCAACACCTCTTTCTCTTCCAGTATGAGAGCAAGTTGAGCAGCCTGAAGAAGCCACTCACGCTTCAGCCCAGCAAGGAAGCCTGGTGAGTTGGTCCCACCACAGTGTACCCTGTCCTGTGCTTCCTTCACCCCAGCACCTTCTTAGTGGCCAGGGAGGGCCGTAGGGATCACCCTTCAGAAGTGTGGTTTGACAGGTCTGAGTACAAGCCCCAGCTGCACCTTATGTTACTTGTGTGTTTTGGGGCAATATCATTTCCCTTAGAGACCCTCACTTTGCTCCTCTGAAACATGGGCTGATAATGATTGCTGAAGGTTTTGATCGAAGATTCTATAGAAAAATCCTGATCAAAAGAGGGGAAAGTGAGGAACAGAATTTCAAATTTTCTTGGAATCTAGAATTTCTGAAGCCATTGAGGCTGCATGAACCCCTGAAAATATTGCCCTGAGATAATCTTTAAACCTTAAACCAGAAATATCCCGTGAAGTATTTTTTAAACCAAACAATAGTTGACCTAATTAGTAAAGAATGCCTGCCTTGAGCCTCATGCACTTCTAAAGAATTTTCTATGTGGGATCAAATTGACAACAGCAACTTGAAAGGTTAGATAGGAAGCTTGGGGGAAGTGAGTTTATGTTAACAGGGGAGGAATAATTTGGAAAAGGGGGGTGAGAATGGTTACATAACTCAGTGTAATCAGTGTCACTGAATTGTACATGTAGAAATTGTTGAATTGGTGTATGTTTTGCTATGTATATTTTCAACAGCAACAACAACAAAATAAAATATAAACAGGCTGGTAATGGCAGTGATACTAAGGTGGTGGAGGTGAGGATCTGAGGAGACTGTGTGAAGAGCATTTGTGAGGCTCCAGTAGGATGCTCGCTTCAAGAGGGCAGGATTTGGTCTGTCCTGGTCACTGCTGCACCCTCAGTATCTAAAGCAGGGCTGCAGCATACTCAGTGCTTAGTTTTTTTGGATCTGGGGTAGAGGAATGGATGAAATGGTATTGGGCAGATGTACTGATGGGTGTTTGTAGTAGTGGATACATGCTTGGGTGACTGGGTGAATGGATTGATGCATGTTTTGAGGGGTAAAAATGAGTAGGTGGAGAGATGGATGCCTATTGGGTAGGTGGGTGGGTGGATGGGTGTTTGGACGGATGGCTATTTGGTTGGACAGATGAGTGTTGGAGGGATGATGGATGGATATTTAGGTGAATAAATAGATTGGTGTTTGGATGGATGGGTAGGTGGATGGGTGTTTGGTGGGTAGATGGATGGATGGGTGTTTGGATGAATGGATAGATGAGAGTTCGGGTGGGTGAGTGGATGAATGGCTGATGGATGGGTGGATGGATGGATGGAGGTCTGGTGGGTTGATGGCTGGATGATGGATGGGTGTTTGGGTGGATGGATGGATGGGGGGTGGGTGGGTGGATAGATGAATGATGGATGGGTGTTTGGATGGATGGTTGGGGGTCTGGGTGAGTGGATGGATGGATGATGGATGGGTATTTGGGTGAATGGATGGATAGGGTCTGGGTGGGTGGATGGATGGATGGATGACGGATGGGTATTTGTACGGATTATTGGGGGTCTGGGTAAGTGGATGGATGGATGATGGATGGCTATTTGGGTGAATGGATGGATGGATGGGAATTTGCGTGGTGGATGGGTGTTTGGGTGCATGGGAGGTCTGGGTGGATGGATGGATGGGTGTCTGAGTGGGTAGATAGACGGACAGATGCATGTTTGGATAGTTGGATGGGTACATGTTGGGTGCTCAGCTGCCTTCCCTCCCTCTCTTCTGCCTTCCTTCCACGACAAGTGTTTATTAAGTACTCACTTGGTGTCCAGTCCTGTGCTAGTTGCTGGGAACACAGTACTAAACAAGACAGACCCTGCCTCTGCCCCCATGGTGTGCGGGAGCTGCTGGTCTTCAGCAAAGGGTGAAGACAAGCACGTTTGGTAGGAGAGATGGACAGTCACGTAACGAAGAGACACTACCCACTGTAAAAAGTGCTGTGGTAGAAAAACAGCACAGTGAGAAGACTAGAAGCCTACCAGCCAACCAACCTCCCCCTCTCACTCCCTGTCTCCTTCCCTTCTTCACTTCTGCCTCCTGCCAGAGTCAGGGTGGGGACAGACTGACCCCCGGTGGCAGGAGACAGTATGACATCAAACATGAGCTTTCGGATTCTGGAGTCTGACTCCTAATTCTGTCCCTTCCTAGCTTTCCCTACTTTGGGGCCGAGTAACTTCACTTCTCCGAGCCTCAGTTTCCTCATCTGTGAAATGGGGATAATGATAGCACCTACTTCTTGTGGTTGTTGCCAGGGTTTCAGTGAGACAAAACAGACATGCTTACCAGACCTTAACACGTTTCAGAAGCGCTAGCTTTTCCTTATTCTTGTTGTTATACCGGCCTGGTGCTGAGGGTCCAGGATTTGGTTTGTCCCGTGCCTCACCACCAGCTCTGTGTGTGTGTGTGTGTGCGCACGCGTGCGCGTGTGTGGTCTCTCCCCCCAACCCCCAGTTTCCTGGAGCATTTGCACAAACATCAAGGCTCCGTCCTGCACCCTGACTACAAGACAGCCTTCCCCTCCTTCGAGGACGCCCTCCATCGCCTCCTGCCCTACCACGTCTACCAGGGCGCCCTTCCCTCCCCCAACGAGTACCACAAAGGTAAGGCCTGCCCAGGGCTCTCCCCACAGGGTCCCAAAGGTCCCCCATCCCTGCAGCCAGCCCAGGTGTGCGGGGGTATTTTCTGGTATTTGGCAGAGGGTGGAGATGGGCATGTACATGCCCAATTGTGTGCACACTCTCAGCCACATGTATGGATTCAGCTCTGTGTGTGAGCTCAACTGTGTATGCACTCAGCTGAGTGCATGCTTAACCATGTGCATGTGCTCAGTTGTGTGTGCCAGCTCAGCTGTGCATGCTTAACTGTGTGTTAACACACGCTCAACTGTGCGTGCACTCAGCTCTGTGTGTACATTCAACTGCGTGTGCGTGGTTGACTGCGGAAGCACCCGTGGCGACAGTGTGCCAACTCCACGTGTGTACACGGGGCTGCGTCCCCTCCAACATCCTCCCTCTGGCTCTCTTCTCTTTCCCTGCAGTGGACGAGGAGTTTGAGACGGTCTCCACGCAGCTATTGAAACGCACCCAGGCCATGCTGAACAAATACCGCCTCCTGCTTCTGGAGGAGTCCCGGGTAAGGGCCCTACACCTCCTCCCTGCTGGTACCCCGCCCTTCCCCCTCACCCTGTCTGGACAGGAGGGGCCTCCCACTTACGTCAGCATTCGGGAGGCTGATGATTGGATCCCGAGAAGGGCAGTTTGGCAGCTCCTGCTGTCTGTCCCAGCACGCGCCTTTCCCCTCCTCACTTACCGTCTCTCCACTCAGCGGGTGAGCCCCTCAGCAGAGATGGTGATGATCGACCGCATGTTTATTCAGGAGGAGAAGACCACCCTTGCCTTGGATAAGCAGTTAGCCAAGGAGAAGCCGGGTAAGAGGGGAGGGAGGGGAGGGAGGGGAGGGAGAGGTGCTCCCCACCCCCACATATGTCCAGAATTCTTGACGGACTGGAGAGGGCGTGTGTGACCTTACCTCACTCCAGCACTAGGGGGCGCCCGAGCCCACGTTCCTGCTGTGCTGGTTTCTCCTGCTCGCCACCACAGATTGTCCCACGGGTTTAGTTCAACTACCTCCATCCCAGTGTGTCCATTTTATCCCCTGGGTCCTAGGATGGTGGGAATAGTCTGCCACCTCCCCTCCCCAACAGGGCATAGAAATGCAGAGCAGGGCCAGGATGAGGGTGAGGCAGACATGGCATCAAGGTTGCAAAATTTAAGATGGCGCTCACCCGCAAGTGCCAATTCTACAGTCACATGACCCTGAGAGTGAGTGCCTCCTTAAATTGTGCGCCTTAGGGGTCTCACAACCCTGCAGGGGAGAGTGCAGTTGAATCCAAACCGGTGTTTTTTCCGGAACATTCCAAAAGCCCTCACCCACTTTTAATGTTGACCAACTCCTAGCCTCCCTTGGAAAAAAAGGAGGTTCATTTTTCCTGTTCCTCCCCCCAAACCTGAGCCTTCTGTCCTGCTGTCCTTCAGTACTGGGCCTTAATTTTTTTATAAGTAGTCATTGGTAGTTAAAGGAGAAATGGGTGTAAAGGAGGTGGCCATGGTGAATGAGGGGCAGGGGACAATTCGGAAGTTTCGAGGGTGGGAGAGGTAGGATAGCATGGTGGTTGGGAGCATGGCCCAGAAGCAGACTACCTGAGTTCACTATGCCAGCTCTGCCACTTACTGGCTGTGTGACCTTGGGCAAGTTACTTAACCTCTCTGTGCCTCTGTTTTCTCATCTGTAAAGTGGGGGTCGTGATTCCAGTTTACAATCCCGTATCTGAAACCTTGGAGCCAGATATGTTTTGTAACTTTTTGATTCTAGAAAGGTAATTAGGTGCCTAGATTGTGTCTTTAACATGGCATCGGGGAGCACTTTGTAATCGAACATGTCCATACTTCTGCAGTGAAACAGATGGATATTCAGCTAAATGGAACACATCGAGACCAGGTCATTTCAGATCAAGGAGCCCTGGTGGCACAACGGTTAAAATGCTCAGCTGCTAACCAAAAGGTTGGTGGTTCAAACCCACCCAGCAGCTCCTTGGGAGAAAAGACCTAACGATCTGCTCCCATAAAGATTACAGCCTAGGAAACCCTATGGGGCAGTTCTGTGCTGTCACATGGGGTCACTATGAGTTGGAATTGACTCAATGGCGCCCAACAACACGTTTCAGATCAGATTTTGACATCGAATGAGATACAAAAACTTCTTTTTTTAATAGATTTTTAGAGCACAGTCCAGTAGTGCTTTCTGCAAGGATGACTATATACTTGCTGTCCATTACAAGAGCCACCAGCCACATGTGGCTTCTGAGCGTTTATTTGGATTGTGGCAAGTGCAACCAAGGAACTGAATTTTTTATCTGATATACTTTTAACTAATTCACAGTTAAATGGCCCATGTGGCTGTTGTTAGTTGCTGTCGGGTCGATCCCGACTCATGGTGACCCCACATGCGCAGAGTAGATCTGCTCCATGGGGTTTTCAAGGCTGTGACTTTTTAGAAGCAGATTGTCAGGCCTGTCTTCGGAGGCGCCTCTGGGTGGGATTGAACCGCCGACCTTTCAGCTAGTAGTCAAGCGCTTAGCTGTTTGCACCACCCAGGGACTCCCTCCCCATGTGGCTAGTGACCACCGCAGGGGCAGTGTGGTTTTAGAGTTCGGAGGATCTTGGAATTGCTGACAAGGGGCTGTGCCTAGCTGTGTGTCGTACAAGTCTGATGAATAGAGAGCTAGCCCAGCGGTTGGTATACAGCAGGTGCTCAGTGCACATCGGCTCTTATTAGCTCTGCTCCACACCTCATCCTCGTGCTCACCCCTGGGTTCTTTGTCTCCTGACTCTGCAGATGAGTATGTATCTTCCTCCCGCTCTCTCGGCCTCCCGTTCGCAGCCACCTCTTCCGAGGGTCACCGGCTCCCGGGCCACGGCCCACCCTCCTCCTCCACGTCCGGGGCCTCGGCCCAGCCCCCTCCGCACCTGCCCACCAAGCTCGTGATCCGACACGGTGGGGCTGGCGGCTCCCCGTCAGTGACCTGGGCACGGGCGTCGTCCTCCTTGTCTTCCTCGTCTTCCTCCTCATCATCGGCCACCTCGTCCCTGGATGCCGATGAGGACGGCCCCATGCCCTCCCGAAACCGCCCACCCATCAAGACCTACGAAGCCCGCAGCCGCATCGGCCTCAAGCTCAAGATCAAGCAGGAGGCCGGGCTCAGCAAGGTCGTGCACAACACGGCCCTGGACCCCGTGCACCAGCCCCCGCCACCACCCCCCGCCGTGCTCAAGGCAGCCGACCCCCCACCCCGGCCCCCACCGCCACCCCCCAGCACCAGCCAGATGAATGGCACGGTGGACCACCCACCACCTGGCGCCCCTGACCGCAAGCCACCCACCCCGGCACCCCACTGCCCCCGCCTGCCTCTGCGGAAGACGTACCGGGAGAATGTGGAGGCCCTGGGCAGTGGGGCCACGGAGGGGACCGTCCGGGCCCGGGGCAGTAGCCCGGCACCACCAGCCACCAAAGTGGATGAGGCAACTAGCGGGCTCATCCGCGAGCTGGCAGCAGTGGAGGATGAGCTGTACCAGCGCATGCTGAAGGGGCCGCTACCCGAGTCCCCAGCCGGGGCTGCGCAGGGCGGCAGCAGCGGGGACCCCAGCTGGGAGGCCCCCCCACTACCCCCAGCCAAACGGCGCAAGTCTGAGTCACCTGACGTGGACCAGGCCAGCTTCTCCAGTGACAGCCCGCAGGACGACACACTGACGGAGCACCTGCAGAGTGCCATCGACAGCATTCTGAACCTCCAGCAGGCCCCTGGCCGGACACCTGCGCCCCCGTACCCCCATGCCACCTCCGCAGCCACCGCACCCGCCGCCACTGCCCCCGCGTCCCTGCACAGGCCCGACGCCTACCCGCCCTCCAGTCACAACGGCGGCCTCGGCACCAGGACGTTGAACAGATAACACTGGGCTGGCCCTCCTGTCCCTGTCCCCTCGCCACACATGGACGCTGCCGGGGGCTGTGGCCACCTGACCTCAGCCCCCTGGGGGACACAAGCCGGGGATCCCTGACAGTCTTTCTTGCCTAAGTTATTAATTAAGTCACAAAGGCCTCCCCGCCACCTCCTGCCTCAGCCGGGGTGGTGGCGGGGAACAGAGGTGTGGATTTTGGGGAGGGGGCTGTAATGTAAAATGTCATCCTGCATAAGGAGGAGGTGATCCTGGTGTGTCATTTCCCTCTTCCTGCCATACCGTGCCCCTCCACCTGGAGGACACGTTTGTGTGTTTGCTGGGGACAGGAGCACCCTGGTTGTTTCCACTGCTCACCTGTGTCCAGGTGGTGTTCTTGGTGTGTGTGGCTTCACAGAGCCACCAGAGGGCGTTCGGAGCTGTGGTTGCCCTCTCTCGAGCGCCCCCTGCAGGCTGTAATAGGAAGTGCAGAGAGGGGGCAAAGTCCCAGAACTCCCATCTTGGGGGGGCGCTGAGCCCATGGCCTCTGTGTCACATCTGTGTGTGTGCGTGTCCAGCGCCACGTCCCGTGTCTCCCTGTTTGCACCAGTGTGAGAGAGAATGTGAGCCCTCCGACCCCTCGACTCACAGCTGAGCATCACCCAAACCAGGAGCCGGATCCTCCTCCTCTCCCCGCCAGTCTTCCCTCTCTGTTCTTCCTGCCTCCAGCCGCCCCCGCCAGATTTTGAGATCTCGGAGACAAAACTAGTACTGTAAGATAAATTTTTTTGTACTGTATTTATTGTGTATAACGATTTTTTTAAAGGAGAATTCTGTACATTTAGAACTCTTGTAAATTAAAAACTGATCCTTTTTTAAAACTATTTTTGGCCCCTCTGCCCCATTTCTTTTGGGTCTTTGGGGCGGGGGATTATTTGGAGCCTGGGGATTGGGACTAAACCTATGTGGGAAGGGGACTGCGAGGCTTTCTCCCACACATCTGTGGAGCCCCTGGGCTAGTCTCCTAGGCTACTGTAACCAAATACCAAAGTGGGTGGTTTAAAACAACAGCAATTTTTTGGCTCAGTTCTGGAGGCTAGGAGTCCAAATCAGGGTGTTGACAGTACTGATCCTTCTGAGACTCTGAGGGGGAATCTCTTCCAGGCCTCTCTCCTAGCTTCTGGAAGTCCCCAGGTGTTTCTTCGAGTTCCTTAGCTTACAGCAGCAGCGTCACACAGCGTCCTTTCTCTGTCTCCCTGTCCCTGTGTCTCCTCTGCTTTTGTACGGACATCATTCATAGAGGATTAGGGCCCATCCTCCTGTACGACCTCATGTTAGCCTAACCGATCACATTTTTTTTTTTTTTTTTTGGTGGAAGTACACACCATTTCAACATGTATGATTCAGTGATGTTGGTTCAAACTGATAAGACTTATTTCCAAACAGGGTCACATTCACAGGTACACGGGTTAAGACTTCAACAGATCTTTTTGAGGGGGATACAATTCAATCCATAACAGCCCCTGTTGTGCTCCAGGCCCTGTATAGGCAGAGGAGGTCCCTGCGCTCGCTCACTGGCTTGTTACTCGGGGTGGCAGACGTGGACACCTAAACAAATGTGTACTGTGTCAGGTGGTGACATGTCCCATGAAGAAAAGCCGAACAGGGTGAAGGGATGGGCAAGGCAGCTGCTAGGCCACAGGACTGCTGAATGTACCCCTTTGTCCTAGGTATGGAGTTTGGAGAGCAGGGCATGGGTTGGATCCCAGCCACTCGCACCCACTCGGCAGATGCCTTGTGCAGTGAGCAACCTGCCCTACTGCACACTAAGACCTCATGGCCGGGTGGGAAGGGGTCTTTGAGGAGGTAACATTTGAGCAGAGAGAGACGTGCATAAAACGAGGGTTGTCGTTTAACTGTGCCGTCAAGTTAATTCTGACTCAGAGTGACCCATGTAACAGAGCAGAACTGCCCCATAGGGTTTTCTAGACTGAAATTTTTACAGGAGCAGATCGCCAGGCCCTTCTCCCGTGGAGCCGCTGAGTGGGTTCAAACCACCAACCTTTTGGTTAGCAGCTGAGTGCTTAACTGTTGTGCCACCAGAGCGCCTTTGAAATGAGGGAGCCACGGAGATATCAGAAGGAAGGACAGCCACAGCAGACAGAACAGCCTGTGCAAAGTCCCGGAGGCAGGAGCAAGCCTCGAGGGTTGAGGAACAGAGAGGAGGCCAGTGTGGTTGGAGCTGAGGGAGAGAGGGTGGGAGGTAAGGTCAGAGCGGACCTATAGGGCCATGTGGGCCAAGGTGAGGACTTTGCTTTGAGGGAGGCAAAAGCCACCTGAGGGCTCTGAGCAGAGGGGGAAATGTGAGCTGACTTGGGTGTTAACAAGAGCCCTCTGGCAGCCATTCAGGGAACAGACTGGGAGCAGAGAAGGGACATGAGTGGCCTTATTGGGAAGGGGTCGCCCTCTGGCAGCCATGTGAGGGACAGACTGGGGGGCGAGGGCAGAAGCGGAGAGACCAGTGAGGGGGCGACAAAGATGAAAGTCCAGGTGGGCGGTGATGGTGGTTGGACTAGGCTGATGCGCCCTGTTTCCTGGCAAGCCCCTGGGGGTGTTTGTGGGTCTGAAGCTACTATAAGGGGTTGCAGAGGGATGGACCCTTTTTCCCTTCCTAGCTGTAGACATACTTCCCTCGTGTTAAGAGAAGCACTGAACCTGAACGAGAGCGGCCATTCTTCCTTCCCACCACGAAGGTTTGCCGAGGACTCCAGGGGCCCAGCCTCAGTTCTGGAAGGCTGGCTGCAGCCCAAGAGATGCTGAACGTTTCTTGAACACTTACCATGTACCCTGCCCTTCTCCTGAATCATCTTACTTGGTGTCCAAGGCAGGCCCTTTGGTGGAATCGATAGCCCTGTTTTGCAGGTGAGGAAACTGAGGCTCAGGAGATGCAGTAAGTGGCAGGCTGGGCTTCGAGCCAGGCTGTCTGGCTGCAAACCTATATTCTTCTTCTTTTTTTTTTTTTTAACTTGATGTCCTTTTTGTGTATCCATTTATTTACTTATTTTTAGTGAAAATCTACACAGCAAAACATATACCTCTTCTACATTTTTTACAAGTACAGTTCGTTAGCAATGGTTACCTTCTTCATATTGTATCATTCTCCCATCTCGGCCCCTATTGTCTCACTCAGGTTACCTTAGACTCTCTGCCCCTTAAAGTTCTCATCTGTATTTCATAGTTACTGTTGTCATTTCTATCTCATTTAAGTAATTCTTTAATCGGGTACAATGCTCAAGGCAGACATTCTGTATTGAGCTAAATTGTTGTTTAGTTTAAAGATGACTTCATGGGATAGTTTAGGCTCAAAGTTCAAAAGTTGTTTCCAGGCAATAGATTCAGGGGTCCCTCCAGTCTCACTGTCTCCAGTAAGTCTGGTTTCCAATAAGAACTTGAAGTTTCATTCCACAGTTTTCCTCCTTTTGATCAAGATCCATCTATTGGGTCCCTGATCAAAGATTCAGAAATGGTAGCCAGGCACCATCCAGTTCTGGCCTCCTGGCAGAGGAAGGAGTAGTTTAGGGAGGCAGATGGATGTGCAAACCGTTTCCTTTTCCGATACCTGGATCTCATTCTTCCTCTGTTGCTCCAGGTGATTAGAGACAAATTATTGTATTTTGGATGAGCCCATGTTCTTTATTTCTGCACACCCTGCTTCCTGCCAGCTGAGGGGCCAACAGCAAGGTGTTTGCAAGTGAGCCCTGGGGGAATCAGAGCCTTCCCTCCACCCCGCCCTCCCCTTCCCAATCCCCTGAGGAAGAGGCAAAAACCGAGCTCAGCTCCTACAAAGTTAGCCCTGGGATGAAACTTCTTAGACACCAGCTCCCAGATGCTAGCAGCAGCTCAGGGAGTTCTTAGTTCCCTACTGCTGCTATAACAGAAATACCACAAGTGGTCGGCTTTAACAAACAGAAATTTATTTTCTCACAGTGCAGGAGGCTAGAAGTCCGAATTCCAGGCACTGGCTCTAGGGGAAGGCTTTCTTTGTCCGCTCTGGAGGAAACCCTTAACTTCTCTAGCGTTCCCTAGAGATCTCCACGTGGCACCTATCTTTTCCCCTCTATGATTCTTGCTTCTGTGCGGAATCTACTTCTAAATCGCAAAAGTGATTAGCTTAAGACACCCTGGGAGACCCAGTGGCACAGTGATTAAAGCGCTCAGCTGCTAACCAAAAGATCAGCAGTTTGAACCCATCTCGAAGGTAATGGGTTAAAACACCCTACATGGATGTGGTCTCATTAACGTAACAAAACCGTATCCCCCAAATGGAATTACATTTACTACACATTATTTTGTGTTGTTGTTAGGTGCTGTGGAGTCAGTTCGGACTCATAGCGACCCATGTACAACAGAACAAAGCACTGCCCAGTCCTGTGCCATCATGCTTGAGCCCATTGTTGCAGCCACTGTGTCAATCCATCTCATTGAGGGTCTTCCTCTTTTTCACTGACCCTCTACATTACCAAGCATGATGTCCTTCTCCAGGGACTGATCCCTCCTGATAACATGTCCAAAGTATATAAGGTGTAGTCTCTCCATCCTTGCTTCTAAGGAGCATTCTGGTTGTACTTCTTCCAAGACAGATTTGTTCATTCTTTTGGCAGTCCATGGTATATTCAATATTCTTCGCCAACACCATAATTCAAAGGTGTCAGTTCTTCTTCAATCTTCCTTATTCATTGTCCAGCTTTCTCATGCATATGACGCAATTGAAAATACCATGGCTTGGGTCAGGAGCACCTGAGTCCGCAAGGTGACATCTTTGCTTTTTTACACTTTAAAGAGGTCTTTTGCAGCAGATTTGCCCAATGCAATGCATCTTCTGATTTCCTGACTATTGCTTCCTTGGGTGTTGATTGTGGATCCAAGTAAAATGAAATTCTTGACAACTTCAATCTTTTCTCTGTGTATCATGATGTTGCTTATTGGTCCAGTTGTGAGGATTTTTGTTTTCTTTATGTTGAGGTGTAATCCATACTGAAGGCTGTGGTCTTTGATCTTCATCAGTAAGTGCTTCAAGTCCTCTTCACTTTCAGCAAGCAACGTATATTTTGGGGGGACACAATTCAATCCTGCCGCCGATTGTACTGAAGTACAGTTATCAGTATTTGTAACATAGTAATCCAACCTCCTGCCATGGAGTCAATTCTGACTCATGAGGACCCTATGTGTGTCAGAGTAGAACTGTGCTCCGTAGGATTTTCAATGGCTGGTTATTCAGAAGTAAATCACCAGGCCTTTCTTCCAAGGCACCTCTAGGTGGACTCGACCCTCCAATCTTTCGATCAGCAGCCAAGCACGTTAACCTTCTGCGTCACCCGGGGACTCTCCGACATAGTAATAGGGGCTGCTTTATTAATACACTAATGAGAGAGAGCCGGCAGTGGCGGTTCAGTGGTAGCATTCTCACCTTCCATGCGGGAGACCCAGAATTCCCAGCCAAAGCGTCTCAAGCACAGCTACCACCCATCTGTCAGGGGAGGCTTGCGTGTTGTTATGATGCTGAACAGGTTTCAATGAAGCTTCCGGACTAAGATGAACTAAGAAGAAAGGCCTGGCCATCTTCAGAATATTGTCTGACTTGCTTGCCTCGGACACGTCCACAGGGGGGCTCAATTGCTGGAGGAAGACATCATGTGTGGTGAAGCAGAGGCCAGCGAGGGGGAGGGAGACCCTCGGTGAGATGGATGGCACAGCAGCCGCAACGATGGACTCGGACACGCTGTGAGGATGATGCAGGACCGGGCGACATTTCATTCGGTTGCACATGAGGTGGCCATGAGTGGGGTCGGCTCAATGGCAGCCATCCATCCACCCGTCTTCTACCTACCTACCTACCTGTCTATCCACCTATCCACCTATCCATCTATCCATCTATCCATCTATCTATCATCTATTTGTCCATCCATCCATCCACACCTCCACCCCTACACCCATCCACCCATCCACCCATCCACCATCCACCTATCCACCTATCCATATCTGTCTATCCGTCTATCTATCGGTCTATCTGTCCATCCATCCATCCATCTATCTATGGGCCAAGCACAGCACTAAGCACTGAACAATCTCTCTGGCTTTTCTGAATTCACTTTTCTGGGACTCAGTTGTCTCGTCTGTAAAATGGATATAACAATACCTGCTTCTCTGGAATATTATGAGGAGTCAATGGGATAATCCATGTAAAAAGCGTAGAGCAGGGTTTGCTCCTAGGAAGTGTTCAATAAACATTAGGTTTTCATACAACACACATTTACTGACCCCCTGTGGTGCACCTGGCACTGTGCTGGGTGCTGAGGATACAGCAGGAACAGCATGGGATTTTGAGGACTCAGCAGGGAAAGATGCTGTCAGAAATTCCTGCCCTTGTGGGACACCTGTTCACAGGAGGGAGATAAACACTAAGACACAGAAATGTATAATATGTAGCGTGGTGATAGGACTGTGGAGGAAAAAAAAAGCAGAGATAAGGGATAGATGGCGGATGTTTATTAGGCAGGGGATCAGGGAGGGCTTCACTGAGAAGGTGACATTTGAGCAGAGACCTGAAGGAGGCAAAGGAACGAACCATGAGGATTTCTGGTAGGAGAACATCCAAGACAGCAGCAGGAACAGCAAGTGCAAAGGCCCTGGGGTCACAGTGTTGCTGGTGTGTTTGAGGAATGCCTGTGGTATATGTGGCTGGAGAGGAGTCAGTAAAGGGGGAGGCTGTCAGATAACGGCAGAGGGACAAGACGGATGCTTTTACTTTTACTTTGAGTGAGACAGGAGCCAGGGAGGGTTATGAGCAGAGGAGTTTCACAAACTCACCTAAGTTTTAAAATTATTATTATTTCTATTTTAAGAAGGGAGACACTGATCCTTTGCCATGAGACCACAGAACTGTCTGGTGAGGTCATGGGAGCTTCATAGACACATCCGAACTCCCTGAGGGACTGAATTACTGGGCTGAGGGCTGAGGACCGTGGTCTTGGGGGACATCTAGCTCAATTGGCATAACATAGTTTATAAAGAAAATGTTCTACATCCTACTTTGGTGAGTGGCGTCTGGGGTCTTATAAGCTTGTGAGCAGCCATCTAAGATACTCCATTGGTCCTAAC
Organism: Trichechus manatus latirostris; assembly: GCF_000243295.1. Taxonomy (NCBI): domain Eukaryota; kingdom Metazoa; phylum Chordata; class Mammalia; order Sirenia; family Trichechidae; genus Trichechus; species Trichechus manatus. The sequence continues at coordinate 2,651,848 of NW_004444023.1, forward strand.
CTGTGTGGAGCAAGGGAGAATGAAGAAAACCAAAGACAAAACGGAAAGATTAGTCCAAAGGACTAATGGACCAGACACCCTTTTAACTCAGTACTGAAGTTACTCCCCTTCAGCCAAAGATTAGACAGGTCCATAAAACAAAATGAGACTAAATGGGCACACCAGCCCGGGGGCAAGGACGAGAAGGCAGGAGGGGACAGGAAAGCTGGTAATGGGGAAACTAAGGTCTAGAAGGGGGGAGTGTTGACACGTTGTGGGGTTGGCAACCAATGTCGCAAAACAATATATGTATTAATTGCTTAATGAGAAACTAATTTGCTCTGTAAACCTTCATCTAAAGCACAATTTTAAAAAAGAAAAAAAGAACTGGCTGGTGCCTGGCAACCATTACTGAACGTTTGGATCAAAGATTCTATAGAACAATGTTCATCTAAAGGGAGAAAATGCAGAACAGAATTTCAAATCCACACAGAATCCAGACTTTCTGGAGCCATTGAGGCTGGATGAACCCCCAAAACTATTGCCCTAAGGTAATCTTCAAACCTTAAACCAAAAATATCCCCTGAAGTCATCTTTAAGCCCAACAGCACTTTAGCTTAATTAGTAAAAAACGTCTGCCTTGAGCACTATGCTCTTTTAAAGAACTATCTCTATGGAGTCAAATCCACAACAGCAACTCAAAGATGAGGTAGGAAGCTTAGAGGGCTGTGAGTTTATGTTACTGGGGGAGGAATAATTTGCAAAAGGAGAGGGAGAATGGTTGCACAAATCCAAGAATGTAATCAATGTCACTAAACTGTACATGTAGAAATTGTTGTTGTATGTTCTGTGTATATTTTCAACAACAATTAAAAAAAAAAAAAGACACTGAGGTTTGCAGAGGTGGGGCGTGGCCCAAAGTCACTCCACCCAGAGGTGGAGGCGGAATTCGAGCCTCTGACTCAAACCGTCGCTCTTACCCGCCTCGTGAAGGCACCATCCCCACTACCCACCAGGGGGCGCCAGAGGCCGGGCGAAAGGTTTGACGGGGGGGCACCTCGTCCAGCCCCCCCACCCCCTTCCGCCCTCTCTGCTCCGCTCCGGGCCCCACCCGGCTCAGACGGCTCCGGACGGGATCGCGAGCACACGCCAGTTCGCGGGCGCGTCGGATACCAGCGGGACCCCCGCCCACCCGTCTGCACGCCCGGCTCCGCCCGAAGCCAGCGCCCCCGTCAGTGAGTCGCCCCCGCCCCCTGCTCGCGGAGCTCCCGAGCCTGCCCTGGCTTCAGATTGCACTGCTCACCCAAAGCCTCTAGGTACCCCCAGTCTGTTACGGTCTCTTCCAGTCCCTGCTGAACCCTCTCAGTCTCCCCCACTCTCCCTGGCCCCTTCCAGTTGGTAAGTGTCCCCCACTCTCCCCAGTCTCCCCCAGTCTTCCCCAGTATCCTTTCTCCCCACTCTCATCCATGTCAGTGCCTCCCACTCTCCCCGACTTTCCCAGTCTCTCCCACTTCTCCAGTCTCCACCACTCCCTCCCTCCTAACCCCCTTCCCATCCTCTTAGCCAGGGAGATCCTGTCCTTAGGGTCTCATCCTCTACCACGCCTATCTCTGTCCTACGTGGCCCCTCCTGGTGCCCAAGATCTTCTGTCCTATCTCACCTCTCCCACTGCCCTTTCAGCCACCCCCAAGCTTCCTCTGGGAGATGTCCCACAGACTCCTCCCTGCCTGAGAACCTGCCCATGGGAACTCCATGTGCCCACATCCGAGGTCCCAGCTCCTCCTTCTTTCCACCTCTCCAGCCACTCTTTCCCTGACTTTTTTTTTAAATATCATTATGATTTCATGAATTTTAGTGTATTTGATTTGCCATTATTTTTGATGCTCAAATTATCACATCTTTGGCCAGTGGGAGCCTCTTCAAGCTGGGTCCTGTGTTTTTGTGACATGTCCCCATCAATCCTTGAGCACTTCCTTCCTACCAAATCCAAGGTCACTCATTCTTCCCCTACCCCAGCCCTGGAATCAGTCATTTCTCCAAGGATCTCTAGTTTCTTTTAGTGGAGAATGGTATTTAGAGACTGAAATCTGACCAAACCTAGTTTTTTGAAAAGATTAGTAAAATTGACAAGCAGATAGGTACACTGATCAAGAAGAGAGAAAGAGAGAGCAAAGACAGATTGCCAATATCAGGAATGAAAGAGGGGGCATCACTACAGAGCCTACAGAAAATAAAAGGACAGTAAGGCAATGTAGAGAACACAGTCTGGGTGCTAGGGGTACTCATTGCTGCTGGGTTGCTAATTGTTTCGCTCCTTAACCTTAGACTTATAATAGGAGCCCAGACCTGAGGTCACATTGCCTGGATTTGAATCCCAGCTTGAGCACTTTCTAGCTAAGTGATAATGGACGAGTTATTTTTATTTTCCTAAGCCTCCATTTCCTTGTCAGAAAAAATGGGAATAATAAGAGATGTACCTTCTAGGGCTGTTATGAAGGTTAAATGAGGTAATTCATGTAAAGTGCTTAGAGTAGTGTCTGGTATGTAGTAATCATAAATGTTGAGTTATTATTCTTGTTAACGCCCAAGGCTCCTCATGCCGAAAGATCCTCATGACCCGGGTGCATCCAGGCAACCTCCTCAGCCTCTTTTCTCATTCTTCCTTCTTGTGCCCCTGTGTCCATCCACCCCAGATATTTCACAGTTCCCAGCATCCGAGGACCTCTCACACCTCCATGTCTTTGCACATACCATTCTCTCTGCCTAAATGCTCCCTTTCCTGCCCGCCCTTCACGGAGCAGCTCAAAAGTCAGCCTAGCCCCAAGCTTTGCTGATCCTGTGGTCAGCTTATCATGCTCTCTCTGGGTGCCCACATATCCACTGCCTGGCACTTCTCGGGCATCATTGACTGTTTGGTGCTAAGGTCCTCTCCTGACTGGGGGCTCTGGGCAGGTGGGCACTGGTCTCTGGTTCATTTCTGGTTTTATAGCTCCTGATACAGAGAGTGACTTTAGTAAAAATTTGTCAAATGATGGAAGAGGGGGAAGGGAGAAAGAAAAAAAATAAAGGAATTAAAGAAAACATTTCTTTCAGGCCAATTCTGCATCCTTCCCTTGGTCTGCCACCATCAATCCCCCTTTCTTTCACCATTAACCTTTTCCTCTTCTTCCAGCTGGTTCACTCAAATCCCCCCAAATCCCCCTCTTCCTTTTTTAGCCATCTCCTCCACCCATTCCACCATCACTCTTCTCCGTCCATATCACCATTAATGCTCTGTGCTCCTTCTCTCTACCCATTCCACCATGAATGTTTCCCTTTCCCCTCTTCCTCCAGTCATTTGTCAATGCCCCCATCTTCCCCCATCCATTCTACCTCCAGTCTCCCTTCTCCATCCTCCTCTGCCAGGCAGCCCTCCATTAATGCCCTTTCCTCCTCCTTTCCACTCATTCCATCAATGTTCCCTTTCTCCTCCTCCATCAACCCCTCTTCTCCACTCATTTCTCCATTGTGCTCTTGCCTCCTCTTTCTCTATCCATTCCCCTATCAACATCCCCATCATCCTCCATCCATTCTACCTTCGGTCGCCCTTCCTCCTCCTCCTCCTCTTCCAGACAGTCCACCCTTAATGTTTTTTTACACCACTGCAGGCAGTCCATCATCAACATTCTTCCTCTTCTCCATCCATTCCCCTATCAATGCCCCATCCTTTTCCAGCCATTCTACCTTCTTTCTCTTTGTTCCTCTTCCTCCTCCAGGAAGTCCACCATAAATGCTCTCTGTTCCTCCTCCTTCACCCATTTCATCATCAACACTTCCATTTTTATCCAGCCATTCTTTTACCAGCGCCCCTTCCTCCTCCTCCTTCCCCTCATCATTGCCCCCATCTTCCTCCAGCCATTCTACCCTCTCTCTCCCTTCCTCCTCCTCCTCCTCCAGGCAGTCCACCATCAATGCCCCATTCTCCTCCAGCCATTCTGCCCTCTCTCTCCTTGTTCCTCCTCCACCACCACTACCATCAGGCAGTCTACCATTATGCCCCTGTCCTCCTCCTCCAGCCATTGTCTTCCTTCTTCCTCTTCCTCTTCCTCCACCAAAACCAGGCAGTTCATCAGCCCCGGTCCTCCTCCATCCATTCTACCTTCTCTCTCCCTTCTTCCTCCTCCTCCTACTCCAGGAAGTCCACCATCAATGCCCTCTCTTCCTCCCGCAGGCAGCTCTCCACCCACGTGTCCCCCTTGGCAAGCCCAGTGGGCAGTGAGCAGCCACCATGTTCAGCTGGCTGAAGCGGGGCGGGGCGCGGGGCCAACAGCCCGAGGCCATCCGCACCGTGACCTCGGCCCTCAAGGATCTCTACCGCACCAAACTGCTGCCCCTGGAGGAGCACTACCGCTTTGGTGCCTTCCACTCACCTGCGCTGGAAGACGCCGACTTCGACGGCAAGCCCATGGTGCTGGTGGCTGGCCAGTACAGCACAGGCAAGACCAGCTTCATCCAGTACCTGCTGGAGCAGGAGGTGCCCGGTTCCCGCGTGGGACCTGAGCCCACCACCGACTGCTTCGTGGCGGTCATGCATGGTGACGCCGAGGGCATCGTGCCCGGCAACGCCCTTGTCGTTGACCCTGACAAGCCCTTCCGCAAACTCAACCCCTTTGGAAACACCTTCCTCAACAGGTGCACGGTGGCGTGCCTCATGCTGAACTGTGTTTCTCTCCTTTTCAGCCATGATTTCCTTTTCTCTGCCTGATTCTCCCACTTCCTGCCTTTGTGCTTTTCTGCCTTGATTACCCCCTTCTCTGGGGAAGCAGCGAAGGGATCCCATAAAACCCATTGCCTTGGAGTCGATTCCGACTCATGGCGACCCTATAGGACAGTGTAGAGCTGCTCCATAGGGTTTTCAAGGCTGTAATCTTTACGAAGCAGACTGCCACATCTTTCTCCTGTGGAGTGGCTGGTGGGTTCGAACCACCGACCTTTTGGTTAGCAGCCGAGTGCTTAACCACTGCACCACCAGGGCTGGGTTCAAATCCTAGCTCTGCTGATGGCTAGCTGTGTGGCCTTGGGCCAGTGACTTAACCTCTCTGTGCTTCTCTCTTATCCTTATCTGGAAAACGAGGTTTATCATTGTCTTCGTTTCCTAGTGCTGCTCTAACAGAAATACCACAAGTGGATGGCTGTAATGAACGGAAATTTCTTTTCTCACAGTTCAGGAGGCTAGAAGGCTGAATTCAGGGCGCCTGCTCTAGGGGAAGGCTTTCTCTGTCTGCTCTGGGAGAAAATCCTTGTCTCAGTTTTCTTTACCGTTTCTTCTTGGTGATCTCCACATGGCATCTGTCTGTTCACCATTCCTGCTTGCTTCTCTCGGTGTCTAATCTGCTATTTTTACATCTCAAAAACCCCTAGGTTTAAGACACACCCTACAATGATATGGCCTCATTAACGTAACAACGAAAACCCTATTCCCAAATGAGGTTATTCCATAGGTGTAAGGGTTAGGATTCCAACACATATTTTGCGGGGACACAATTCAGTCCATGATAGCCCCAGCTTCACAGGTTGTTTTGAGGATTGCATGAGTTAACGCAGATAAAGTGCTTAGAACAGTGCCTGGCACACAGTAAGTGCTCGATCAACATTAGTTATTATCATTTTAGTTATTATTCTGTCCTCTGCTCTTCCCTTTCTCTTCCACGATTCTTCACTTCTCTGTCCCTGCTTCTCCTCTGTGCAGTCATCATTTCGTTTCCTGGGTTTCATCCTCCTGCCCTTCCCTGCGTTGACGCTGCCTTTCCTTCGGCCCCCAGGTTCATGTGCGCCCACCTCCCTAATCAGGTCCTGGAGAGCATTAGTATTATTGACACCCCGGGCATCCTGTCAGGCGCCAAACAGAGAGTGAGCCGTGGTGAGTGAGGCTGGACTCCTGGTCTGAGGGAGGAGGGGTCTGGGGCCCTGGACTCCTGGGTCTGAGGGAGGAGGGGGCCCCCGGACTTCTGAGTCTGAGGGAGGATGGGGTGGGGGCCCCCACTCCTGGGTGTGAGGAAGGAGGTGGCCCGGACTCCTAGGTCTGAGGGAGGAGGGGCAGGGGACCTGGACTCCTCGGTCTGAGGGAAGAGGGGGCAGGGGCCCCGGACCCCTGGGTCTGAGGGAGGAGGGGGTTGGGGGACCGGACCCCTAGGTCTAAGGGAGGAGGGACCTGGGGGACCGAACCCCTGGGTCTGAGGAAGGAGATGCTGGGGCCCAGGCTCTCTGCTAGGACTTGGCCTGTCTCCCCTGGGCCTAAGCCAGTTGGGCAGTAGAAAGGAGCTAGTGGGAGGCGGTGACCTCCATATTGGCGCAGGGGGGAGGCGTGAGGGTGAACACGTGTGAGCAGGGCTGGAGCGGCAGGTCCGGGCAGGTGTGAAGGATGGAGTGAGAGAGATCAAGAGAGGGAGAAGGATACAGTGAAAGACTGAGAAGTAGAGATTGAGAGGGCGAGGCAGCGATGCAGAGAGAGGAGAACCCCAGTCGGGCAGGGAGGCCCCGGGCTCCACGTCTGGGGCACAGATGGGCTGGGAGGGGGGCCTGGGCGGGGGCCAAGCCGGGCCTGGAATTTATAAACAGCTGCGCAGGGGGAGCGGCGGGAGGTGCATTCCAGCGGGGCCTCCAGAGGGAGCCGGCCCCACCCTACCCCCACTCACCCCACCCCGCGCAGCATCCCCCGCCCCCCCAAGACCTGCCCGCATCCCCACACCCTGGCCTCGGAGGCCTGGAACTGGGGCAAAGGAGGAGGCGACAGAGTGGGGCAGAGGGGACGAAGGAGGCAACCGCGGGGGCGGGGAGCGCGGAGGGTGACGGTGTCCCTGGCCCCTGCCCAGCGGTTGGCGGGGGGGCGTCGTCCTGTGGGAGAAAAGCGGGAGGTAGCTGACGAAGCGATTGGGAGGGCGCCCGGCCAGCCTGAAGGGGGAGGCGGAGGGCAGGCAGTTCCTGGGGCTCCCACCCAAGGGGCGGGGCCTCCAAGCCAGGCCTGGAGGGTGCCACAGGGAGAGGGGAGAGTGGAGAGCAGGTCTTCTTCCCTGGCCTTGGGGGTAGATGAGGGGGAGAGAGGGTTGGCCGATCTCTGTGTGCGTGTGTGTGTGTGTTTGTGCATTGGGGGGAGGGGGAGTTGCCCCTGTGTGTGATATCTGTGAATGCACACATATGTGAGATTGTAGCATAGTGGGCCCCTCTCCAAAAAATTAAAAAACCAAACCCATTGCCGTCGAGTGCATTCCAGACTCACAGTGACCCTATAGGACAGAATAGATCTGTCCCGTAGGGTTTCCAAGGCTGCAGACTGCCACATTTTTTCTCCCACTCCTGGGTTTGGTTGGGTTCGAACTGCTGACCTTCTAGTTAGCAGCTGAGCTCTCAACCACTGTGCCATCAGGGCTCCATACTGGGCCCTTCTGCTGGGATCTTCAGATCTAGGCTCTGCTACGTTTAAGCTGTGGGACCTTGGGCAAGCCACTTAACCTCTCTGTGCTGCAGTTTCTGTATCTGGAAAATGGGGATCATTATAGTATCGGCCTCATAAGGAGCCCAGGTGGCGGGAACAGTTAAGCTCTTGGCGGCTAACAGAAATGTCAGCGGTTTGATCCTCCCCAGCAGCTCCGCAGGAGGAAAGACCTTGGTGATCTGCTCTGGTAAAGATGAACCTGTTGCCATCAAGTCGATTCCGACTCATAGCGACTCTAAAGGACAGAGTAGAATTGCCCCATAGAGTGTCCAAGGAGCAGATGGTGGATTCGAACTGATCACCTTTTGGTTAGCAGCCGAGCTCTTAACCACTCTGCCACAAGGGCTCCCCCCGTAAAGATTACAGCCTAGAAAACCCTATGGGGCAGTTCTGTTCTGAGTCAGAATCGACTCCACAGCGCACAACATAGTATCAGCCTCATAGGTTGTTAAAAAAAAAAACAACAACAAAAAACCAAACCCCATGTATTACAGAGTCGAACTGCTCCATAAGATTTTCTGGGTTGTAATCTTTATGGAAGTGGATCACCAGGCCTTTCTTCTGTGGCACTGCTTGAGGGTTAAATCAGTTAAAATGTGTGAAGCATTTAGAACAGTACCAGGCACACAGTAGGTGCTATGTAAGCGTTAACGATTATTATTATGTGATCACCACTGTGAGCCCCAGGGTTCCACGTAATTCTGAATATCTGTATGCAGGGCTCGGCTTCTCTCTGCCACGTCTCTCTTTCCCACGCTGACTCAACCTCCCTCCCTCCGCCCCTCCCCACCCCATGAGACACACTTTCCAAATCTGGGCCGGTGTGTGTGTGTTTATGTAGACACTGAGGGAAGAAGGACCCCCCTCCACCAGCTGCCGTTCCTCCGGTAACCCAGCCCTTCCTCCCCCAAAACAATGCCCCCCCACCCCATCCCTTCCCCAGTGGCTCTCAAGGAGCTTGTTTCCTCCTTGGTGGCCTGGAGCCCAAGGACCAGCTCCCCATGGGACCACAGAAGCCCATGGGGCTCTGGAGCTGGGGTTCCAACCCCTGCTCTGCCACCTTCTAGCTGTGTGTCTTGGGTAAGTCCCTTAACCTCTCTGTGTCTCAGTTTCCTCATCTGGGAAATGGGTCTCGTAGGGTTGTTTCAGGAGCCTGGTGGCACAGTGGTTCAAGTGCTCAGCTGCTAACTGAAAGTGGCAGTTTGAACCTACCAGACACTCCTCTGGAGAAAGACGTGACAGTCTGTTTCTGTAAAGATTTACAGCTCCGGAAACCCTGTAGAGCAGTCCTGCTCTATCCTGTAGGGTCGCTGTGGGTCAGAATAGACTCGATGGCAACAGGTTTGGGTTTGGTTTGGAGAGTTGTTTTGAAGATTGAACAAGTTAAATCCAAGAGACCCTTGCATGAAAGGGGCTGTGAATCAGCAATGGGCTCTGTTCTCCAGTTACCTCCTCCTCCCCCAGGTCCTCGCTTGGTGTCTCCTCCTTCAGGAAGCTCTCTCTGGTTGCCCACAATGCCTGGCACAAATCATAACTCACAGTTGCTGACCACTTACTGTGCATCCAGCAGTGTATCGTTCTGTTTTGTTTTAAACACTTTTATTGAGGTATAATTTACATTCCATAAAGCTCATCTATTTTAGGCATACAGTTTGATACCAGGCACTGTTGTAAGTGCTTTACGTATATTAAGTCATTTATATTTGTTTCATCATCACAGCTCCCTGTGAAGTCGTTCCCCGTTATGATTTCCATTTTACAGAAGAAGAAACTGAAGTTCGGAGAGGTTAAGTGACTTGTCTAAGGCGACACAGGGGATGGGGGCAGAGCAGGGATTCAAACCCAGGTTTTCCCCTGGCTGCCGAGTCAGGGGTCTCACAGGCTCCTCTCCCCTCTTCCAATCGTCAGTTGTTGAATGCACTCAGGAACGAGTGCAGGAACAAGCACGTGAATGAGGAAATGAATGGTGAAAAAATGAATGAACGAATGAACACAGGAGCCAGCCACTGGGATGAGTGCTCCATGGGGGCAGGGATCTTGTCCGTGTGCTTACAGTGGAATCCCCAGCGCCTGGTTCAGGGCCTGGCACCCAGAAGGCTCTCAGTAAATAGTGTTAAATTTGGAGGTAACATTAAAAATAGTTAACATTTGTTCCAGCGAGGACATAGCCAGGACCAGGCATGACCTCTTTAGTTGCTGAATTATGAGGCGATCTAGGGGTTTTAGGGAAGGGCTTGGGTCTTCGGGAATACTGTGGGTGGGCTAAGAGGTCCGGAGACTCATGGGGTCCCTCAAGAAACACTTCAGTGTTTTAACAACCTGTACCTCCCTACTGGAGGCCTTGGATGGTGCAAACAGTTACCGTGCTCGGCTGCTAACCTAAAGGTTGGAGTTTTGAGTCCACCCAGAGGCACCTCGGAAGAAAGCCCTGGTGATCTTCTTCCAAAAAATCAGCCATTGAAAACCCTATGGAGCACAGTTCTCCTCTGCACACATGGAGTTGCCATGCGTTGGAATAGACTCAGTGACAAGTGGTTTTTTTTACCTTCTTACCATGTTGTTGTCAGTTGCTGTTGAGTCAGCCTCAACGCATGGCGACCCCACGTGTTACAGAGGAGAACTCCTCCCCAGGGTTTTCTTGACTATAATCTTAGCAGAAGCAGATCACCAGGGCTTTTCTGCTGCGGTACCCCTGGGGAGGTTTGAACCACTAACCTTTAGGTTAGCAGTGAACACAAACCATTTGCAGTCACTTAGGGACCTCTGTGGCTGGTGGGTTCAAACCGCCGACCTTTCGGTTAAGCCAGAGCACTTAACCACTGTGCCACCAGGGCTCATTCCTTCTATACCAAAACCAAAAAAAACAAACCCATCGCCATCAAGTTGATTCTGACCCATAGCAACCCTAGAGGACAGAGTAGAACTGCCCTGTAGGGTTTCCAGAAGCACCTGAGCAACTGGTGGATTTGAACTGCCAACCTGTTGGTTAGCAGCCATATCACTTAACCACTGCGCCACCACGGCTCCATTCCTAGCACATTGCTAATATCTGCTGAATGAATGAATGAATGAAAAAAGGGAGAGGTGCGTCCTCCCCTTCCCCAGCCAGATGGCTCCATGAGCTGGAATCAGAGTGATGGGGGAAACTCTGGGGGGCTGGGGAGCCAGAGCAATGGGACACACTCGGGGCTTAAGCGATTTCATGTAGCCGAGGATTTCCATAGTTAACAACCTGAACATCCGTACAGACGCAGTCTCAGTGCTAAGCAACGGCATGCGCCGGAATGGCTGGGGGCGGGGCTGAATGCTGCCCCCTGAGCCCCTGCTCTCCCGCCTCCACCCCAGGCTACGACTTCCCCGCGGTGCTGCGCTGGTTCGCAGAGCGCGTGGACCTCATCATCCTGCTCTTCGACGCCCACAAGCTGGAGATCTCCGACGAATTCTCGGAGGCCATCGGCGCCCTGCGGGGCCACGAGGATAAGATCCGCGTGGTGCTCAACAAGGCCGACATGGTGGAGACGCAGCAGCTGATGCGCGTCTACGGGGCGCTCATGTGGGCGCTGGGCAAGGTGGTGGGCACGCCCGAGGTCCTGCGCGTCTACATCGGCTCCTTCTGGTCCCAGCCCCTTCTCGTGCCCGACAACCGACGCCTTTTCGAGTTGGAGGAGCAAGACCTGTTCCGCGACATCCAGGGCCTGCCGCGCCATGCCGCCCTGCGCAAGCTCAACGACCTGGTCAAGAGGGCCCGTCTGGTGCGGGTGAGCAGTGATGGAGGGTGGAAAAGCAGGGGCAGCTCTGGTTGCCGGTCCTCTGACCCTTCCTTGTGCGGTTATTCACTGATTAGTTAATGCTCTTTTGCTGGGGCATTCTGGAACAAAGGGCGGTGGGGTGGGGTGAGGAGTTGCATGGAGAACCATTTCTCCACCCTTGCATTTGAGGTCCCTGGGGGGACCAAACAGTTTGCGTTCCGCTGCTAATCAAAAGGATGTCGTTTCAAACCCACCCAGGGCATTGTGGAAGAAAGGCCTGGCAATCTGCTTCTGTAAAGATGGTTGTTAGTTGCTGTCAAGTCGATTCCGACTCATGCTGACCCCATGTGTGCAGAGTAGATCTGCTCCGTAGGGTTTTCAAGGCTGTGACCTTTCAGAAGCAGATCACCAGGCCTGTCTTCTGAGGCGCCTCTGGGTGGGTTCAAACTGCCAACCTTTCGGCTAGTAGTTGAGGGCTTAACCATTTGCGCCACCCAAGGCCTCCTCCGTGAAGATTACAGCCAAGAAAACCCTGTGGAGCACAGTTCTAGTCGGACACACGAGGTTGCTGTGAGTCGGAATTGACTTGACAGTAACGAGTAAACCATTGCATTCCTGCTTTTTATCTGTGTCTGTCTCAGCGTCTCCTCATCTCTTCTCTGTCCTGTTATTCCTTCATTCATCTCCTACCACCAGTCAGTTTGTATCAGGTCCTGCCTCTGCTCACAAAACCAAAAAAAAAAAAACCAAACCCATTGCTGTGGAGTTGATTCCGACTCATAGCCACCCTATATGACAGAGTAGAACTGCCCCCAATGGGTTTCCAAGGAGCACCTGGTGGATTCGAACTGCCAACCTTTTGGTTCGTGTTCTCACTCAGCAAAAGCCAAGTTCTAACCATGGCCCATAAGGTCCTGCAGGATGTGTCCCCTCTTTCCTCTGCCTTCCCAGTCTGTCCTCATCTCCCACCCTCTCTCCGTCGCTCAAGGAGCCCTCATGGTGTGATGGTTAAGCGCTCAGCTACTAACTAGAAGGTCAGTGGTTCAAACCCACCAGCTGCTTCATGGAGAAAGATGTGGCTGTCTGCTTCCATAAAGATTACAGCCTTGGAAACCCTATGGGGCAGTTCTACTGTCCTGTACAGTTGCTATGACTTGGAATCGACTCGACAGCAGTGGGTTCTCCATTGCCCATCTGCTCCATCACACTGGCCTCCTGGCTGTTTCTACAATACACCGAGTTCAGTCCTGCCTCAGGACCTTTGCATGCGCTGTTTCTGCCTCCTGGAGCCTTTCTTACCCAACACACACTCCCAAAATCTGGGGGACATCCACACGGCTCATATCCTCATCTCTAGTCATTACTTACATGTCAGTTTCTTAGAGAAGTCTCCTCTGCCCACCCCACCCCCATGACTATCACCCCCTGCTTTACCCTTATCCCACTGTTGTTTTCACGTGTTCATCTCTGCCTTACGGTCTCTGTTCATCGGGTTCCTGTGTTTACCGTCTGCGTCCTCCACTCCCATGGAAGCTCCAGAATCAGGGCTCCTTGTTTGTTTCGTTCAGTGCTGTTTCCTCAGCGCCTGGAACAGTGCCTGGCACAGAGGAGGTGCTCGGTAAATATTTATTGGATGAATGACATTCAGCAAACATTCACATTCAACAAAACCTCTTCTGTCCCTGGCCCTGTGCTAGGTGATGCTGAGGACAGAGCAGTGACTGAGACAGCCCCTGCCTGGCCCTGCCCTGTCAGGGCTCGTGCAGTCCGGGGGAGGAGGCGGATCCGTCTCCAGACAATGATGGCCCCGCCTTGTCAGGACTGGGATGGAGAAGTCCAAGGGACTTCTTGGAGGAGGGAGGGCTTCCTGGAGGAAAGGGCATCTGAGCTGCGACCTGGAGGATGAGGAAGACAAGGAAGGAACTAGACAGTGAAACCAGCCAGTGCATGGGCTGGAGGTGAGAGAAACCATGGCCAGTTTGAGAAGAGGAAAAATGTTAGTGTTGAACCCGGTGTAGACAGTGTAACTAGATTTGAGGCTGAAGAAGTGGGTGGGAGTCAGACTCGCCTAGGCCTTGTGGACCTTGGTGAGGAGCCTGTGTTTTGTCCTGAGGGTACTGGGGAGCTATGGAAGGTTTAGAGCAGGGGAGGGGCAGGGGCGGTTCAAGCTGCTTTCTGGAGGGTGGACGGGAAGGGGCAAGATTGGAGGAAGTTTAGGGGCAGGGTAATGGGGAGCAGAGAGGCACCTGGACCAGGACAGGGCCTTGGGGATGGGGAAAGAGGGCTGGTTTAAGAGTGATTTTGAAGGCTGCCAGGATGGAGGCGGGGCAGGAGGCTGGGCAAGGGGGAGGCCCAGGTGTTGGTTTAAGGAGCAGCTGAGAGAGGGTGAGTCAGAGCCCCCACCCCCACCCCAGGAATCCTCCTGGGGAGGGAATGGCCAGTGTGGACAGGCAGCTGCTGGGAGCCTGGAGCCTGGAGCCGTGGAATCCACCATTCCTCCTCCACCGGCTCTGGAGTTCCTCTTTCTCTGTCTCTTGGTTCCCATTTCCCACCTTTTTTGCTTTCTCTCCCTCCTCATTCTTTCTCTAACTCCCTCAATTTTCTCACTTCCTATCGCTGTCTCGTTTTATTCCTCCTAGTCTCTGCAGCTCTCTGGCCCTGTCTCTCTGTCTCCTCTCTGTGTTCCCCCCTCTCTCTCCTGTCTCTTACTGTGACCCTCTCCATCTTTTCATCTCTCTCGCTTTCTCTGCCTCTCCTCTCTCTCTCCTCTTCGTCTTTCTCCCTCAGTCTCTCTCTTCCTCTCTCTCCATCTCTCTCTTTCTCCCTTTCCATCTCTCTCCCTTCCTCTGTCTCTCCTTCTCCCTGCCTTTCTCTGTCTCCCGCTGGTCCGCCTTCGTTTTCCCAGGGACCCGTGGGGAAGCAGGCAGTGGGAGCCGGAGCCTAATGGGTACAGAGGGGCATCAGGCCGGACACCTGGAGCCCCCGCCAGGCAGGAGGCGGCTCCGGAAACCCGGAGACCTGGCCCCCAGCCCACCCCGCCTTGCCCTCTTATCTCTTCCGGGCACCTTCCCGCTGCTTCCTCTCTGGAAAAGCGATCAGTGCAGCGCCCTCCGCCTCCCCTCTTCTTGGTCCCCAGAAGCCGCCTGCAGGACCCGCCCCCTCACCCCATTGGCCAACTCTTACAAGCCCCACCCACCCGCCTGGCCCCCACCCCTGCCCTGATTGGCCCCTCAGATCTACAGGCCACTACCTACAGAGCTATCCGTGGCTCCCCAGTGCAGCTGAGGACATAGGCGCCCTGAACGTGGCGTTTAGGGTCTGCTGTGACCTAGCCCCTTCTCCCACTCCACACGTATGACTCTACCACTCTTGGTGCAGCCACCATGCAGTAGCCCATGCCGCTTACCTCCCTTCATGCTGTCCCCAAACGGTATGAGGCCTTCCTGGACCGTTGGTAGACCTCCCCCATCCTCCTTCCTCAGTTTCCCCGTCTGTACTATGTAGGAGGTTGGCTGAGTAGCTCTGGCTCTGTCAGTCGAAGTGAAAGCTACTAAGAGGAGTAATTCCATGATGCTTTGTCCCTGGGTTAACGGCGGTAGGCTGCTACCTGAAAGATTGCTGGTTTGAGTCCACCCAGAGGTGCCTTGGAATAAAGGCCTGGCGATCTACTTCCAAAAAAAATCAGCCATTGAAAACCCTGTGGGGCACAGTTCTATTCTGACACACATGGGATCGTCATCAGTCAAGAGTCAACTCAGTGGCAACTGGTTTTAACCAGGGCTTCCAGCAGGTTCCAACCCCTGATGAGAATTTGCATTTCTAAGAAGTTTCCTGCTGAGAATTTGCATTTCCACCCCAGGTATACTGAATCAGAATCTACATTTTAACAAGATGATCCTTCTGCATAACTTCCTGAGAACATGTTAGAAATGCAAATTCTAAGCAGGGGTATGAACCAGTTTGAAGCCCTGGTTTTAACTGGTAGTCCTTGAGACCAAGATCTTGGAAGGGTCCAATTCCGAAGAGGCCAGAATGCCCAGAGCCTTCAGCTGAGCTCTGAGGTGGCTCATCGATACTCGTTGGAGAAACGGTTACTGGGTGCCTGCACTAGCTGGCACTGTTCTAAGGCTTTGGGGTACAGCTGGGAACAAACCGGAAAACCTTCCTTTTCTCATAGAATTACTTTTTAGTGGAGAAGTGGACGTTAAACAAATAAATCTATAATGTGGTATCATATGTGATGAGGAGCCCTGGTGGTGCAGTGGTTATACCCTTGGCTGCTAACCAAAAGGTGGCTGTTCAAACCTACCCAGCTGCTCCGAGGGAGAAAGACCTGACAGTCTGCTCCTGTAAAGACTGCAAAACAAAACAAAACTCAAACTCACCGTCGAGTCGATTCCGACTCATAGCAGCCACTATAGGACATAGTGCGAGCAGCACTTGGCTGCTAACCGAAAGGTCGGTGGTTCAAACCTACCAGCTGCTCCTAAGAGGTTGGTGCTTCGAACCCACCAGCTGCTCCTAAGAAGAAAGATGTGGCAGTCTGCTTCCGTAAAGATTACTGTCTTGGAAACCCTATGGGGCAGTTCTGCTCTGTCCTGTAGGGTTGCTCTGAGTTGGAATCCACTGGATGGGCAATGGTTTTTTTTTTTTTAGTTCGTGGCTGGAGGAGACAGAGGGTGACAGAGGCGGGTGGAGGTGAGAAGTTAGAATGAGCCAGAGGCCACTAGAATATTTAACATTCTAAACCTACGATTCTTTACAAGAATTTTTTAACAAGTGTTTTTTCTTGAAAATGTAAGACCTCCTGGTAAAACGTTCATGCTATGTCAAATGCATTCCCTCCCACCCCTGGCCTCTGCCGGGCCTCAGATTCTACCTCCTGGCTGGAGGCAACCTCTGGAACCGAGTTTCTTGTGTTTCTTTTTAGGTATGTTCTGTTTTTATACAAGCATGTTGTTGCTGTTGGTTGCTATTGAGTGGATTCTAACTCATGGCAACCCCAGGTGTGTCAGAGTAGAACTGCTTCATAGG
Source organism: Trichechus manatus latirostris (assembly GCF_000243295.1). Classification (NCBI taxonomy): domain Eukaryota; kingdom Metazoa; phylum Chordata; class Mammalia; order Sirenia; family Trichechidae; genus Trichechus; species Trichechus manatus. The sequence continues at coordinate 2,668,081 of NW_004444023.1, forward strand.
GTTTTCAAGGCTGTGACCTTTTGGAAGCAGATCGCCAGGCCTTTCTTCCAAGGCACCTCTGGGTGGGTTTGAACCGCCAACCTTTTGGCTAGTCGTCGAGAACTTCACTGTTTCCACCACCTAGGAACTCATACAAGCATATAGATTTAATTATCAAGCTTCCTATAAAAAACTTAGGCCATACCAGTCCTTGCTATTCTGACTCACCTTTTTGTTGTTTGTTTGCTTTTTGATAACTTACGAGATTGTGCTTCCAAAGTTGCTAGGCTTAGTGGTTTAGTCCACAAATATTTCTTGAGAGCTTTCGGTACACACTGGGCTAGCACCGGGGATGCTAGACAAGATCTCTACCTTCACAGAGCGCATATATATGTGTGTATATATATATACACACACGCATATGTATATACGTGTATATTCTTTTAATTGTGGTAAAATACAGATAACAAAACATTTGCCATTTCAACAATCTTCGCATGTATAGCTCAGTGACACTGCATTCAGCATGTTGTTCAACCATCAGCATTAACTGTTCTCAGATTTTTCCATCGCTCTTAACAGAAGCTGGAGCTCGTGTTTTGATGGAGGGAGACAGACTACGTAAAGCAACTGCTAAATGAGATAATGACACATTGTGATGAGTGTTGTGAACAGATCAATAAGGGCGAAGATAGAAAATAATTGGGTGGTAGTGGTTGGGGTCCCTGGGCGGTGCAAATGGTTTGCGCTCAACTACTAACCGGAAGGTTGGCTGTTTGAACCCACCCAGGGGTCCCTCAGAAGAAAGGCCTGGCAATATGCTTCTGTCAAGATTACAGCCAAGAAACCCTATGGGGCAGTTGTGCTCTGCCACGTGGAGTCGCCATGAGTGGGCATTGAGTCAATGGCTTGGTTGGTTGTTGGGCATCTGCTTTCCACAGAGAGTTCCATGTCTAAAGGATGGGGAGGGAACCAGCTGTGCGGAGGCTCTGGGCAGAGTTCCAGGGAGAGTGAGCGACATGTGCAGAGGTGGGAAAGAGGTTGGCATGCTGGTAACACCAGGAAGGCAGGTGAGGAAGCTGGAGCAGGGTGAGCGAGGGGAAGACTGGGAGGAGATAATGTTGGATGGATCGGCAGGAGCCAAATTGTATAGGGCAGTGATTCCAAACTTTTTGGTCTCAGGACCCCTTTATGTGATTAAAAATTATTGAGCACTCCAAAGAGCTTGTATATACGTATATTAAATCCACCAATAGTAAAAATATTTACCATATTAGAATTAAAGCAGAGGAAAATTTTAAATATTTATCTACTAATAATTCATTTTCCAGTTGCTGTCGGGTCGACTCTGACTCACTGCTCCCCCATGTATGTCAGAGCAAAACTGCATGCCGTAGGGTTTCCAGTGGCTGATTTTTCAGATGTAGGTCTCCAGGTCTTTCTTCCAAGGAGGCTTTGGGTGGACTTGAATTGCCAGCCTTTTGGTTAACAGCCGAGCAGATTAACCGTTTGTACCACCCAGGGACTCCCTAATTTTTCATACTGTTTATTAGTTAGTGATTAAGAATTATATAATAATAGAATGATAACTTATTTTTCATAAACATTATGATAACTTTTTAATACACTAAATTAATATCGATAGTTAATACTAAAATTAATAATTCATTTACTAGAATTTCACTTACAATAACAATAATAAAGCTATTACATGTTGTCTTAGTTATCTAGTGCTGCTATAACAGAAATACCATAAGTGGATGGTTTTAACAAAGAATAGTTTATTTCCTTACTGTAAAGTAGGCTAAAAGTCCAAATTCAGGGTGTCAGCTCCAGGGGAAGGCTTTCTCTCTCGGCCTTCTCATCAGTGTTCCCCCAGACTAGGAGCTTCTCGGCTCAGGGACCCAGGTCCAAAGGATGCGCTCTCCTCCTGGCACTGCTTTCTTGATGGTATGAGGTCCCCTCTTCTCTCTGCTCACTTCTGTCTTTTATATCTCGAGAGATTGCCTCAGGACACAATCCAGTCTTGTAAATTGAGTCCTGCCTCACTAATAGAACTGCCGCCCATCCTCCCTCATTAACATCATAGAGGCAGGATTTACAACATACAGGAAAATCACACAGTACCGGGGAATCGTGGCCCAGCCAAACTGATACACACATTCTTTGGGGCACATAATTCAATCCATGACACATGTTAACCTAAACAATGTAAGTTTTATGAAAAAGAACTATTTTCCAACCCCCCAACCCTCAAAAAAAAAAAAAAAAATTTAGTGAGAAGAGTGGCCCTGTTCTGCATTTTGGCCAATCTCTTGAATGTCCAACGTCTTGGCTTTCGAGAAGACGGGGGTTTCTCCTCTCTCTTCCTGTGTTCATTCAGTCACATCATCATGCCTTGTCACCTCTTAAAAACTCCACTGTCCACTCCAGTGGAAATGAGAGTGAAGAAAAGCAAGTAACATCTTAGCATTATTATTAAAAAGGTGCGTAGGTGGCACAGTGGTTAAGCACTCGGCTGCTAACCTAAAGGTCAGCTGTTTGAACCCACTAGCTGCTCCCTGGGAGAAAAGACCTGCGATCTGCTCCTGTAAAGATTACAGCCTAGGAAACCCAGTGGAGCAGTTCTACCCTGTAACACATGGGGCCGCTGAGTCGGAATTGACTCGATGGCAACAGATTTGGGTTTTTTTTTTGTTGTTGTTGTTATTAGTAAAAGGAGTCCGTGGGTAGCACGAACAGTTAAGCATTGGTCTGTTAACTGAAAGGTTGTCAGTTCAAACCCACCTAGAGACACCTCGGAAGAAAGGCCTGGCAATCTGCTTCCGTAATGATTACAGCCAAGAAAACCCATAGAACAGTTCTACTCTGCAACACACGGGGTCGCCATGAGTTGGAATTGACTTGATGGCAACGGGTTTGGGTTTTTTGTTTGTTTAATCTTTATGGAAGCAGATTGCCCGACCTTTCTTCTGAGGCACCACTGGGTGGGTTCCAACCTCCAACCTTTAGGTTAGTAGCTGAGAGCAAACATTTGTGTCACCCAGGGACCCACTCCAAAAGATCACAGCCACTGAAATCCGTATGGAGCACGGTTCTACTCTGACACAGCTGCAGTCGCCGTGAGTCAAAATCGACTCAACTGCAACGGGTTAAAAGTGGCACAGATCTGGGGGCCAGGCCAAAATTCCGAATAGGGTGGCACACCATGGAGATGTCTAGGAATGTAACGATAAGCTCTGTGAGTCCAGCACTCCAGGGACAGGCCTGGGCGGGTATGTCAGACTGGGCGTGGACAGCTAGGGAGGCTGTTTAAAACCAGGGGAGGGGCTGAGATTGCTTAAAGATGAGAGAGGAGCTGAGGCCGCAAGGCTGCGCCCAGAGACTGCTTCCATAATGATTACAGCCCCAGAGAGACAAGGCAGGGGACCTCAAAGTGTGGTTCTCCCCCCCTCACCAGGAGCAGCTGTTGTTAGCTACTGTAGAGTTGGCCCCCAACTCATTGCGCCCCCGTGTGTTACAAAGTAGAACCACACCATAGTGTTAGGAGCCCTGGTGGTGCAGTGGTTAAAGCACTTGGCTGTTAACCAAAAGGTCGGCGCTTCAAACTCACCAGTGGGTTCAGCTGGAGAAAGACCTGACGATCTGCTTTCGTAGATTCCAGCCAAGAAAACCCTATGGAGCAGTTCTACTCTGTAACACGGGGTTACCATGAGTCGGTATTGACTGGAGGGCAATGGGTTTTTTGTTTTTTTTTGTGGATGTGACACAGTTTGTTTATCTATTCACCTGTTGAGGGACACCCTGCGGCAACCTGAGTTTTAACAATCCCCCCAGGTGACTCTGATGCAGGCTTAAGCCATACCCACTCTCTTTCCTCCTCCCCCACCCCGCCAGGTTCACGCGTACATCATCAGCTACCTGAAGAAAGAGATGCCCTCAGTGTTTGGGAAGGAGAACAAGAAGAAGCAGCTGATCCTCAAGCTGCCCGTCATCTTTGCTAAGATTCAGCTGGAGCATCACATATCTCCTGGGGACTTTCCTGATTGCCAGAAGATGCAGGTGGGAGCCCGCCCAGCAGGGGGCGGAAGGGAGGACGGCAGCCTCACTTTCTGTGAGCTCCAGGCTGGGACCTCAGAAGATGAAAGGATGGGTGGGAGATTCGGGAAAGCACCTCCTGCACCATGGGGTGTGGCTTTGTGAGTTAGGATAAGCGAATGAAGAAAAACCAAAACACCAAACCCACTGCCATCAAGTTGGCTCATAGTGACCCCATAGGGCAGAACAGAACTGCCCCACAGGCTTTTCCAAGGAAGGCTCTAATCTTTACGGAAGCAGACTGTCACATCTTTCTCCTGTGGAGCGGCTGCTGGCTTCAAACCACCAACCTTTTGATTAGCAGCCAGGTGCTTAACCACTGTGCCACCAGGGCTTCTTAAGCAAATGAAGTGAAAACCCAAAATAACTGGGTGACATAAACAGTTCGAAGATTGACTACTAACTAAAAGGTTGGCGGTTCAAGTCCACCCAGAGGCATCTTGGAAGAAAGACCTGGTGATCTACTTCAGAAAGATCACAGCCATTGAAAAAACCCTGTGGGGCATAGTTCTACTCTGACACGCCGGGGGTCACCGTGAGTTGGAGTTGACTCTATGGTAACTGATACAGTTAAAACAGAGGTTTAGTTCTCTCATGAACGTCCCAAAGGTGGTCCAGGGCTGATTTGGCTCTTTACAGAGGCAGGGACCCAGCTGTCATATTTCTCCTTCATGTCTGCCCTCCAGTCCTAAGAACACCTCATGGTACAGAATGGCTGTGGAAACTCCAGCCATGGTGTCTGCATTCTAGCCAGCAAGAAAGGGGGGAGGGGCAAAGAGAGAAGGGTACAGTCTCTCTCTTTAAGGAAACTTTCTAGAACAAGGATATTCAATAGTACTTTTTATGATGATAGAAATGTTCTGTGCTGCATTGTTCAATAGAACAGCATTGGTGGCTCAGTGGTGAAATTCTTGCCTTCCATGGGGGAGACCCAGGTTCGATTCCCAGCCAATGCACCTCATGCGCAGCCACCACCCATCTGTCAGTGGAGGTTTGTGTGTTCCTATGATGCTGAACAGATTTCAGCAAGCTTCCAGACTAAGGCAGCCTAGGAAGAAAGGCCTGGTGATCTACTTCCAAAAATCAGCTAGTGAAAACCTTGTGGATCACAGATTTCGATCCCAACCAATCATGGGAATGGTGCAGGAGCAGACAGTGTTTAGTTCTGTTGTGCATGGGGTCACCATAAGTACTGGGCTCACTGGATGGGAGCTAACAACAACAGCCACATGTGACTAAACCTGTTGCCCGTAAGTCGATTCCGACTCAGAGCAACCCTGTAGGAAACAGAGTAGAACTACCTCATAGGGTTTCCAGGGAGCCGCTGGTGTATTTGAACTACCGACCTTTTGGTTAACAGCCAAGCTCTTAACCCCAGTGGCACCAGGGCTCCCACATATGACGACTGGGCCCTTAATATGTGACTGATGAAGTTTAAATTTTATTTAGTTTTAATTGATTCAAATTAAAGTACCCAAGCGTGGCTAGCAGCTACTGTATTGAACAGGGCAGTTCTGTTAGCTGCCCTTGCAACTTGTGCTTACATCCGATTGGCTAGAACTTAGTCACATGGCCATGACTGGCTGCAAGGGATACTGGGAAATGTAGTCTTTCCTCGGGGGGGGGGCCCAGGTGCCCGGGTAACGTTTAGGGAGTCCAGTACCGAGGAAGAGGGGACAAATGGATAATGGGGAGCCACTGGGAGGTGCCCTGCATGTCTGGACCTAGGATTTCCAGTGTTGGGGGAAAGCACTGGATCTGGCAGTGAAGGTGGAAACATCGCTGCAGTGACCAAATGAATACGGAGGGCAGAGGTCTGGCCGGGTTCAGGCATGGAGGCAGGGGACTAGCCTCCTGGCCCAAGCCTCTTCTCAGATTGAGTTATGCTGATAGTCAAAGCCTGCGACTTCTGGGTCTGAGAAGGTTCCATCCCAAGACTCTGAGGGCAGTGGTGTCACTAGGGGGATGGAGGAGGTGCAGACCACACACCTGACACTGTCAGGGGGGTGACACCAAAATGACCCCAGGGTCTGCGGTGGTGGTGGGTGGGCCAGTGCTGCCAGGGGAGGAGCCACCAGGTGTTTCCCAGGTGTCATACGGCACGAGGGCCCCAGGGATGGCAGCCCCTTACTCTTCGGTGCCCTCATCTCTCCCCGACAGGAGCTGCTGATGGTGCATGACTTCACCAAGTTCCACTCGCTGAAGCCAAAGCTGTTGGAGGCGCTGGACGAGATGCTGACGCACGACATCGCTAAGCTCATGCCCCTCCTGCGGCAGGAGGAGCTGGAGAACACCGAGGTGGGCGTGCAGGGCGGCGCCTTCGAGGGCACCCACATGGGCCCCTTCGTGGAGCGGGGGCCCGATGAGGCACTGGAGGACGGCGAGGAGGGCTCGGATGATGAGGCCGAGTGGGTGGTGACCAAGGACAAGTCCAAGTACGACGAGATCTTCTACAACCTGGCGCCCGCCGACGGCAAGCTAAGTGGCTCCAAGGCCAAGACCTGGATGGTGGGCACCAAGCTGCCCAACTCGGTGCTGGGCCGCATCTGGAAGCTGAGCGATGTCGACCGGGACGGCATGCTGGACGACGAGGAGTTCGCCCTGGCCAGCCACCTCATTGAGGCCAAGCTCGAGGGCCACGGGCTGCCCACCAACCTGCCCCGCCGCCTCGTGCCACCCTCCAAGCGGCGCCACAAGGGCTCCGCTGAGTGAGCCGTCCACTGGCCCTTCCTCCCTCCTGCCCGGCTGTGGCTCCCCAGCTCTGGTCAGCTGCACGCACACCTCTTCCCTGACCCACACGCCTCCACCTGCCTGCCCTGCCCAGCTCAGCTGTAAAGACCAGGGGGTCTCCCTACCCCCTACTCCCAGACACCCAGGTCGTAGCATCTAGTGGGGACCAGGGACGGGGCAAGACCTCTCCGCCTGCCCTTCTGTCCTTGCACCTCCACTCTCACATACCCTTAGGCACATCAAACCACCAGCACACACAGACACATACACACACAGGCAGCCATCATTCCTCAGTCATTGACGTATTTATTGAGCACTTATTCTGTGCCGGGCCCTGTTCTAAGTGCTGGGGATAAGAGCAAAGAACAAAGTAGACAAATGTGTCTGCCTGGTGGTGCTGACATTCTCAGGAGGAAAGGGCACCATCATAACTACACACGTGTGCGCGCACACACACACTGCCCTAACCACTGTGACCCTGGGAAGACCCCCTTGCCTCTCCTCACCAGTGAGCAGCCACTTGGTTGAAATGACTAACAAGCAAGCCCTGGGACCCACTTCCTTCTGCCCAGGCAGGGAAGGACCACCCCACCCCAACCTCAGGCCTCGGGACCATTGGGGGCTCAGAGGGGAGACAAGACCTCCTACTCCCTCTGCTGGCCCTGTCCTCAGCTCTGCCCCCACCTCCGGACCGCCCCAAGTCTGGCCTCATCCATTTCTCGACTAAGGATCCCCCTGCGGACAGAAAAGCCCCTTCAGTCCTTGCTCCCCTGCGGCCGCCCCTCCTTGGAGGTCTTCAGCCCTCTGCCCTACCGGGCCTGGACTGATGCCCAGCCTGTCCCCGGGGCCCCCCTGCAGGCTCCAAATTTTAGCGTGCTGGGACACAGCCCCTCTGCCCACTGTCAGTCCATATTTAAGTAGAGCCCTTCCCAGATAGAAAGGTCTCCGTCTGTATTTTAGATCCCCTTTCAGGAATGTCATGGGGGGGTGGGGTTTCTCGGTGCTACAGCCTGCCCCCTCCTTAAAGGGACTTCTCAGCCCCCACGCCTTTTCCTGCCTTCACCATATATTAGTGCTTGAGCCTGGCGGGGGACCCCATGGAAAGTTGGGGAGAAGAGAAACAAGCAGAGACCCTGCCCGTCCAGGTTGCTCACGGGGACTCCCACGCCCACCGTGGACCCTCACCCCATGCCCAGGAGGGGCCTGTGAACGAATTGTGTCCCTACAGAGCGAATAAAGCCAAGGCTTCTTCTCCTGTCGGAGTCAGGCTGTCTTGGGGAGGGCTGTGGTGGGGGTTGCTCCCCCAAGGGAAGGAAGGCCCTGAGCAGGAGGCGGGTCCCCTCCAAACTCCCAGGGGCAGGGGTGGAGTCCATGACTCAATCCAGCCGAGCCTGGTGACTCAGGCCTGGGCTGGGGGCCAGACCGACATATTTTCCGAAGAAAAGTTACCCTGGGGCCCTCCCAGCGGGACATCCCTCCTTCCCATCACCCGCTGCGAGGGCCTGGGAACTGAGCCCTGGGGCGGGAGGTTGTGTGCGCGCGAGAGCTTGGGCACAACGTGCCACCCCCGCCCCCTGCAACTGGGCACTCGCGCAACGTAGGTACACGACTTCTGACACGTAACACGAGGGACAAACGGGCTCCTTGGGGGGGAGGAGGTGACACTGCCGCGAAGACCACCATCATGTGCGCGCGCACGTTCATGCCGTGGGGACTCTCAGGCCTTGTTACGCAGCGAACCCTGGGCTCGCGGCCCCGCGGACTGACCCCCAGGGCCACACCCACAGCGCCCCGGGACAAGCTGGCCCGCGCGCTCTTCCCACCTACTCTCGCCCCGTTTCGCAGCTCCTGTCGCCCTCTGGCGGACACTCGGGAGCTGGACAGGTTGATCGCCGAGACACCTCCCTTACACCCTCTGTCCGAGGTGTACGTGCTCAGGCGTCAGTTCCACCATTCAGTGCCTATCACCTTGCTAACTCTCTGCGCAGGGATCCAGCAGCGTCAGCTGTGTGACCCTCGCATGGCGCCTTCCCTCTCTGTGCCTCTTTCCTTATGAGTGGCGAATGGCCTTTCTGAGGCCCTGGATTCCTTTGGATGGTTGCCAGGGTCCAAGGGCCTCTGAGCTTCCTTCCTTATTTGTAAATAGCAAAGATTAGTTGATTCTAAGATGAAATCTCGGGGGGCGAGGCAGTAACAATAGCTACCACTTAGATGCCAGGCACGGTCTTAAGTGCTTTACATGTTGTTGTTAGGTGCTGTGCACAGCGACCCCATGTGACAGAACAGAGCTGCCCCATAGGGTCTCCTAGGCGGTAGTCTTTATAGAAGATCTCCAGGTCTTTCTCCCACTAAGTTACTGGGTGGGTTCAAACCACCAACCTTTCGGTCAGCAGCCAAGCACTTAACAAGGTGCACCACCAGGGCTCCTTATAATCACACTAGGCAAATGGAATAGTACACCCCCATTTTACAGAAAACAGAGACACAACGAAGTAACCTGGAAAATTAAAGATAAGACTCTGTACTTCCAGGGTTCTAATAGTATACATTTCTCACATCCCTTGAGTAGAACTTCTGTGCGGCCAACCTGGACATTCTTAAAGTTCTTTGATTTTCAAGACTCTAGGATTGGAACACTGAGAGGTCAAAAGTTCTAAAATTGGGAAGTGTCTTGTGCCGCATCTGCCACAGACGGTTGACTTTTCTTTTTTAAGCAAACGAGATTACAGTAAAAAAGAAATTATCTTAAATAATAATAGTCATCATCTTGAGCAAAGATCCAAGGCCGCTAAAAACAGTATCTTGCTTAGGAGAAGAGTCGAGAACCTCGAACCTGCAGCTGCCAGGAAATGTGTAGATTCCGCCGCACAGACAGGAAAAGGGAGGAGCCATTTACCCTTTACCAAGATGGCAGCCTCATTACTCCTCCTGGACGGCAGTAACTTTACAAAGATGGCAGCCACCGGAAGTAGGTCACGGGCGTGGGAGGGAAATCTGCGCGCGCACGCCCCCAACCGGATCTCGGTGCGCTGGTGACCGGATTCTTCCTTTAACAAGATGGCGGCGGGAAGCAGTGGCGGTGGCGGGAGACCGTGCTCGAAGAGCGCGGCCGATTCCGGCTTCCTGGGGCTGAGGCCCACTTCGGTGGATCCGGCGTTGAGGCGGCGGCGGCGAGGCCCACGAAATAGGAAGCGGGGCTGGCGGCGGCTTGCGCAGGAGCCGCTGGCGCTAGAGGTAGATCACTTCCTGGAGGACGTGAGGCTGCAGGAGCGCACACGCGGGTACGTGGGGCGGGACTTCCGGGACTCATGGGGGGTTTTGTGCTGCTCGTCCTTGGGGGACTTTTGGGGGACTTCTGGTGGGGGGGAGGTGGGATCATCTGTCTGAGCACCGCTGGGGAAACTGAGAGGGTGGGCTGGGGACTGTGGATGAGAAGTTGGGGGACATCTGTTCGGCTTGGTAGCGTTCCCAGATTTGCAAATAAAAACACAGGGTGGACAGTTAAATTTGAGTTTCAGATAAACAATTTTTTAATACAAGTAAATGTTTTTTAACTTATTTATGTATTTGTTTTAGGAATGTTCTTAATATAAGTAAGCGAATGTTGTTAGGTGCCGTCCAGTCGATTTCGACTCATAGCCATGTGGAACTGCCCCATAGGGTTTTCTAGGCAGTAACGTTTATGAATATGAAAAATACTGCACGAAACATATACTAGAAAGAGTGTTCTTTATTTATATGAAATTCAAGTTTAACTGGACATACTGTATTTTATCTGGCACCCTAGCTTGATGTGGCTTGACTGTTAAGTCCTGGTAAACTGAGGAGGGAGTCCCGGGGTGGTTCAAAGCGTTAACACTCTGCTAATGCTCGGCTGCTAACGCAAGGTTGGAGGTTTGAGTCCACCCAGAAGCACCTCGGAAGAAAGCCCTGGTGATCTACTGCCAAAAAAATCAGCCATTGAAAACCCTGTGGAGCACTCATGGGGGGCCGCCATGAGTCAGAATTAACTCCACAATTGATCAAACTAAGGGGAGAGGTTTTGTTTTTGGATTTTATTTATTTTGTTGTTGAGATTATACACAGCAAAACATACACCAATTCAATGATTTCTACGTGTACAACTCAGTGACTGATTACATTCTTCAAATTGTGCAACCATTCTCACCCTCTTCTGAGTTGTTCTTCCCCCATTAACATAAACTCACTGCCCCCCTAAGATTTCTGTCTAATCTTTCAAGTTGCTGTTGTCAGTTTGAGCATAATGCTCAAGGCAGACATTCTTTAGTAGTTAAGCTAAACTACTGTTCGGTTTTTAAGAAGACTTCAGGGGATATTTTTGGTTTAAGATTTAAAGATTATCTCAGGGCAATAGTTACGGGGGTTCCTCCAGTCTCTATGGCTCCAGAAAGTCTAGATTCCATGAGAACTTGAAATTCTGTTCTGCGTTTTGAGGGTAGAGGTCTTAGTCCAGAAAGGTCCCCTGGTGGGAAGAGGGGTGTGAATGAGATTAAGAGGAAGATTGGCCCTAAGGGGTTAAACCCGATCCTTCCCTAATGTCTCTGCCTGACACTCTGCTTTTCATCTCCCAGTGGCTTGGTGTCAGAGGCCCCCGATGAAAAACTCTTCTTTGTGGACACTGGCCCCAAGGAGAAAGGTGAGGAGGGGGCTTCGTGGTGTTGTTTGGTTGTTATCTGGCCTACCCTAGCCTCTGATAGGCTCTGTGTTAATGAGGTAACTTGGAAGAAGCCATTTGAGCGTCCACTAAATGTAATCAAATGTATTTAATATAAACAAGAAGACCACCAGTGAGCAGAAAGCAAGCTGGAGATTAACTTAAGGAGTCAGATTTTCTGTAAGACGTCAGAGCTGTCAATACACAGGTAAGCCAGCTGGGGGTCTGCCTTGATGTGTAGGTTAGAAATAAACCAGGAGTTCTGCCGCTGACTTGCAGAAGAGCAAGTCAAGGTTCTGCTTTAAGAAATGAGACCTGCTTCAGTTAATACGATGTTTTGAAAACAAGAGGATCTATTTTAACAAGTAGGTAAGAAGCTAGTTACGACCTGCCTGCTTTATTTTGCCAGAAAACAAGGTTGGGACCTGCTGCAGCAAGTGGACAAGAAGCAAGTTAGGGATTGCTTTAATGCGTCATGGGACTTCAAAACAATATATAGAAAAACAGAGTTGAGAACAGGCGATGTGCTTTAAAGAGGAGACAGAAAACAAGCTGGAGTCCTTGGGTGGTGCAAACGTTTATGTGCTTGGCTGCTAACCAAAAGGTTGGAGGATCTTGTCCACCCAGAAGCTTCTTGGAAGAAAGGCCTGGCAATCTGCTTTTGAAAAACTAGCCATTGAAAACCCTGTGGAGCACAGTTCTACTCTGACACACATGGGGTCAACATGAGTTGACTTGATGGCAGCTGGATAGAAAACAAGCTAAGAGGCATGCTCTAACAGAAAGCTTGCTAGCTTTTTTTTTTTTTTTTTCAATATTATGCTTTTCATGAAAGTTTACACTGTAAGTTAGGTTCCCATTTTACAGTTTCTATACAAATTGTTCAGTGATGTTTACATTTGTCACAATGGGTCAACATTGTCTTTAATTGCGGTCTGGTGTTTCCGTTTCTAGTGTTCTAGTTTCCCTGCCCCTTTATCTTCTCATCTTTGCTTTAGAGTAGTTGTTGACCGTTTGGTCTCCTATAGATGATCTTTTAGTAGAAAACCATACTCCAGATAATATGCTTTATTTTGTGTGCTGATTTGTGAGTGCGCTAAAGGGTGATCTGAGGATAGTTTCGGTTCAAGGTTTAAAGAGCATCTCGGGGCGATAGTCTCAGGGAGTCCTCTGGTCTCAGCTGGTCTAGTAAGTCTGGACTTTTTAAGAATTTGCGTCCTGTTCCATAGTTTTCTCTCCTTCTGTCAGGGTCCTTCTATTGTGGCCCTGATCAGAATGGTGGGTAGTGGTAGCAGGGCACCATCTAGTTTTTCTGGTCTCAGGGTAGATGAGGCCATGGCTCGTGTATGCAGTTAGCCCTGTAGACTATTAAACCCGATAGTTTTAATGAGCAAAACAGCAAGCTGCTTTAACAGTGGGGCTCCTTCTCTGAGCTTGCATTAAAGCAGCAAGAGCTGACCCATTGCCGTGGAGTCGATCCTGACTCATAGCGACCCTGTAGGGCAGAGTAGAACTGCCCCATAGGGTTTCCGAGGCTGTAATCTTTATGGCAGTAGACTGCCACATCTTTCTGCCACAGAGCGGCTGGTAGGTTTGAACACTGACCTTTCGGTTCGTAGCCAAGCGCTTAACCACTGGACCACCAGGGCTCCGGGGGTCTGTTTTAATAAGGAGAGAGCACCTGTCTCGGTGAGCAGACAGGCAGTCTGAGGACCTGCTTGGAGGCGTAGGAGATTGAATGAGCAGGTCAGGAATGGTTATTAAAGAAGTCAGCTTTAACAAAAATGAGGAGATCTGGTGTTTGAACAGAAAGGGAGGAGGTCAGGGCCCTGCCCTAATGAACAGATGAGTGAGTAGGTGGAGCCTGCTCACGTGAGTCAGGAGTCCTTTAGGGAGCTGAAGAGAGGCAGTTTACAGCTTCCACTTCAGTAAAAGAGAGAAGGTAGAAAGATAGTGGTGATCGTAAGCATTCACAGGTGAGACTGTGCTTTGTGCTCCTGAATAATTCAGTCCCCACAGCACCTTAGGAGCCAGGTATTCATATTCTCAGGAGTCCCTGGGTGGTGCAAACGTTTAAGTGCCCGGCTACTAACCAAAAGGTTGGTGGTTCAAATCCACTCAGAGGCACCTTGGAAAACAGGCCTGGCGATCTGCTTCTAAAAGGTCACAGCCATGAAAACACTGTGGAGCACGGTTCTACTCTGCACACGTGGGGTTGCCATGAGTTGGAATCAACTCGATGGCAATGAGTTTGAATCTTCCGGAAGTAGATTGACAGGCGTTTCTTCTGCATTGCCGCTGGGTGAATTTGAACCGCCAGACTTGAGGCTCGTAGCCAAGCTGCAAACCGTTTGCACCACCCAGGGACCTTGCATGGCCATTAAAAACCCTACGGAGCACAGTTCTACTCTGCAACATGTGGGGTCGCCGTGAGTCGGAATGGACTCGAAGGCAGCTGAGTGGCTGGCATTTGTATTCTCACGTTGGCGACACAGAGTAGTGGAGTCACTTGCACGAAGTCCCCCAGTAAGCAGGTGGGTAAGGACTCTGGCCTAGTGTGTTCTGATCTGGAGTCCTTTTAACTGTCAGGCTTTAGAAGTAAAAGGTGGAGGAGGCTGTGCTGAGAATTGTCCATCTTGTGGTCATCCATGACCGTCTGCTCTTCTCCTCGTGCACGTTCCTGGTCCTGTGGCTGTTTCCCTGCTGCTGCGTCTGGGACACCTTCATGTGCAGGGCCATCGCTCAGACTCCCACTGTGTTCCCAGCACAGAGCCTGCCTCCTGCTGGCCCAGAAAGGGGTGTGGGTCAGAAGTTGGGCAGCCTTGAGCCCGGCCCTGGGAGCCTCTCCCTTCAGGTGGGGGCCTGGCGTCAGCCTGGAGACCTCCCAGTCTGTCCTGGGGTGCAGGTGTGATGGCTCCGCTGCAGCCCGGATGGGGGAGGCATTTTGGGCTGCAGGAGGGCTGAGGCCTTGCCTCTCCGTTCTCCCACTGCCAGACCTGAAGAAGAGGACGAAAGGCCAGAAGAAGTCGCTGCTCCTCAGGAAACCCCTCCGAATCGACCTCACCCTTGAGAACACATCCAAGGTCCCTGCCCCCAAAGAGTGAGTGTCCTCCACCCCTGACCCTCCTTGCCCACCAGGTCCCAGCCTTGTGCCCTTCTCCACAGCAGCCCCTACCTACTGCTTGGCCCTAAAGGGATTCTGGGGTGGAGGGGTGTAGGTGAGAGTCATGGGCAGGGTATCAGATTTGGGCTTTGGAAAACCCTGGCTGCCGGATGGAGCGCAGATTGGAGGGAGTAAGCCTGGAGGCCTGGGTGCTGTGTTCAAGGTCAGTGAGGATGAGGGTCAGGACCAGGCCTGGGGCTCTGGGGGTGAAGAGGAGAGGGGATGGGGCGGAGCCTCATATAGGAGGCAGGCCAACAGGCTGAGTGATTGGCCACTGGAGAGGGGAAGGGAAGCTTCCCCAGACAGGGTGGATGGGGGCTGGGTGACTGGGTGATGGGGTACGCGAGGTAGAGAGCTGGGAGAAGGGCTGGGTTCAGGGGTGATGCGGAGGTGGATTTGATGTGTCAGGCGCCTGGGTGACAGTGAGCGTCTGGGAGGCTGTTGTATTGGCCAGTCTGGGGCTCAGGTGTCTGAAGCCGGGGCATGGCATGGGGAGTGGGAGGGGCCACCTTTTAGGGGGCTCTTGGGAGAGGGGATGCTGGAGAAGGAGCTCCAGAGTGGTGGTGGGGGCTGGGTGGCAGGGTCAGCGAGTGGAGCCAGGGGATCCTGACCCACCTGCCTCACCGACCTGCCTCTCCCCGACCCAGCATCCTTGCCCACCAGGTCCCCAACGCCAAGAAGCTCAAGCGGAAGCAGCAGCTATGGGAGAGGCTGGCCAAGCAGGGTGAGGTGCCCCGTGAGGTGCGCAGGGCCCAGGCCCGGCTCTGCCACCCCCCCACTGCCAAGGCCAAGCCTGGGCCACAGGACACCGTCGAGCGGCCCTTCTACAATCTCTGGGCCTCAGACAGTGAGTGACCCTGCTCTCACCTTGGGGTGGTGGGTAAGGGCCGCCGTGGGCAGCTGTGCAGGTCGCTCTGCACAAGAGCCCCACGTCTGTGGGGCTGCCCTGTGGGCATTGCTTTGATGGTCTTCTAACAGTCAGGTGTCTTGAGGTAGTGCTGTTTTCACATCTGCCCCTCAGCCTTGGGTCTCTGCATTCTGGATGCTGTCCAGACGCTGTTTGCCCTGTCGTTCGAGGCCCCTTGTGGACCATAATCGGTCCCTCTCAGCTGTGCTTCAATGCCCTTGTTCTTGAAATGAAGGACTGGAGGGAGCTCCTGGGACGTGACCCTTTGCTTTGCTAGAAAGCCCCCAGCAGCCCCTCCCTGTCCCTGCAGACCCTCTGGACCAGCCGCTGGTAGACCAGGACACCTTCTTCCTGGAGCAGACCAAGAAGAAAGGAGTCAAGGTGGGAACGTGCCACAAGGGTGTGCTGGGTGACTGCAGCTCTGCGGGGGCGAGTGCTGGGAACTGTCCGGGGTCGGAGCTGGGAAGGATGCATTTGGGCCAGAGTCTGTACTTCATAGCCGGGCTCCCAGTGACCAGAACCTGCCTGGGGGCTAGGTTCTCTAGGCTCCAGTTCCAGCCCGGCACTGCTGGTCCCTGGAAGGTGCCTTATGTTTTCAGGCCTCTGTCCCTTTACCTGTGAAATGCTGTGATAGCAGTGCTTAGTTTCTGGGGTGGTTGGGAGAATTTAAAGCGCTAACACCAGAAAGGCCCTGCACAGGCCCGGCGGGCAGCAAGCGTGGTAGAAGCCTTGCTGTTTCTGTGTTCAGTTTGTAGCCTCCTTCTTCATCTTGAGCTGGTGGAACCCACGGGCTTCAGAGTCTCCTGGGCCTGCCTACACTCACCCTGCTCCATAGGGTTTTCCGTGGTTGATTTTTTGGAAGTAGATTACCAGGTGTTTCCTTTGAGGCACCACTGGGTGGACTCGAACTGCCAGCCTTTTGGCTAGCAGCCAAGCTTGTTAACTGCACCACCCGGGGACTTCTAAACCAGTCGCTATCAAGTCGTCTCCGACTCATGATGACTTCATATGTTTCAGAGTACAACTGAGCTCCAGAGAGTTTTCAATGGCTGATTTTTTGGAAGTAGATCACCAGGCCTTCCTTTTGAGGCACTTCTGGGTGGACTTGAACCTCCAGCTTTTCAGTCAGCAGCCGAGCGCATTAACTGTTTACCACCCAGGGACACATCCCCTAAGGAGATGGTGCTAATCAGGGTTAGAGCCCTGGAGGAGGTGAGGGAGCCGCTGTGCAGATGTCTGAGGGGAGAGTCTTCCAGCTTGGGGAACAGCATGTGCAAAGGCCCTGAGGGGGGCCAGCAAGTTCCAGCGAGGAGGCCTATGTGATTGGGGAGGTCAGGGAGAAAGCTGAGGCTGATGGCGGGTTTTATTTTAAGTGCAGGGGAGCCACCACAGGGTTTTGCACAGGAAAGAGAGCATCCGGGTGGCTGTCCCTGGGAGACTGGATTATAGTGGAGCAGGTGTGCAGGGCCAGGGAAGAGGCGGAGTGACCCAGGACAGTATCCTAGGGCAGAAATGCCAGGACTGGCTGGTGGTTTGGGGAGGGGAGGGGAGGGGCGGGGAGACATCCAGGGTGAGCCCCAGGCTTCTGCTCCATTAGCTGGTGGCCAGCAGGGCCTCGGCTGGGGTGGACCGGATGGGGTGGGATGAGGGCGGTGTGAAAGCAACAGGCTGCAGAGCAGTGCTACCCCAACGTGACTTCACCGAGGGCTCTGGTGAAAATGTAGCTTCTGATTAGCAGGTCCCGGGTGGACCTGGGATTCTGCATTTCTCACCAGCCCCTGGGGGTCCGCGGGCCATCCGGAACAGCAAGGGTGTCGACACTGCAGTGGCCTTGGTCACCTTCATCAGCCCTGCCCTGCTGAGAGACCAGGAAACCCCACTTGCTTTATAAGCAGGGGCGCGGATGGCGGGCTGAAAGCAAACCAGGACCTACCTCACCGTCTCTTTTCTTGCACGTGTCACCAGTCCAGCCCTCAGCGCCGTAGGGTACTGTGTGGCCTCTTCCCAGGAACGACCGGCGAGGCTCCACCTCAGGAACCCGCTCATCCTCAGCTGTGCAACCCCTCGGCCGCCAGATATCCCTTGTTCAGGATGCTGCTGGGCTTTGGGCAGGCTCCCAGGGCTCCATGGTGAGGGCCCGCACGGTCCCTCGCTGCTTCTCGAGCCTGGAGTCAGCACCATGAGTTGTGGAACTGGAGCCACGGGGCTCCTGGGCCTCACCCTGCCTGGCCTTGTCTTCCTTCAGCGGCCACAGCGTCTCCTCACCAAGCCCTCCCAGGTGCCTGCCGTGGAGGTGACACCCGCTGGAGCCTCCTACAACCCGTCCTTCGAGGACCACCAGGTATGCAGCCCTGGCCACGGAGGGGTGTGGAGACAGGACAGATGGGAGGTGAGGTGGGTTAGGACTCAGCACCACCCAGGAGAAGGCCCTGGAGTCAAGCGCCTCAACTCCTACCCCTGCTCCCTCAGGCCCTGCTCCGGGCGGCCCACGAGGTTGAGCTGCAGCGGCAGCAGGCGGCACAGAAGCTGGAGCGGCAGCTGGCCCTGCCCACTGCTGAGCAGGCTGCGACCCAGGTGAGCCCAGCCTATCCCCACCCTCCCTCCCTGCCCACCTCGCCCTCCGCCCTGACTCTCTCCCCCACCCCCAGGAGTCCTCGTTCCGGGAGATGTGCGAGGGGCTGCTGGAGGAGTCGGATGGGGAGGGGGAGCCGGGGGAGAGCCAGGGGCCCGAGACTGGAGGAGACCAGGCTTTGCCTGCATCCCCCCGCCTGGCCACTGCTGAGAAGAAGACGGAGCAGCAACGGCGCCGGGAGAAGGCTGCCCGGACCCTGGTGAGCACCACGGGCTCGGGATGGGTCTCTGCTGCCTGCAGCCTGCCTTCTAATCCCCACAGCCTGCTTTCTGTGCTGTTCGGGGTTCTGCTTTGTTGCCTGGGGACTATTTCCCAGTGTCCTCCAGGTGGCCACCAGGCACCACTCCAGGCTCAGGGGATACAGCAGGGACCCACTAGAGGAAGCCCCTGCTGGGGGGGTGGGGCTTACGGACCCCAGACAGACAGATGGATGACAAGGTAGTTGCAGAGAAAACCTGCTGTGAAGAAGCTAGGGCAGCCAGCGTGTCGCCTGGGGAGCGGGTGGGCAGGGAAGGCCTCCTGGTGAAGGGGCCCAGAGTGGGGGGGAGGAGTGAGCCCCTGATCTCCTGGTCCCTCCCACAGCGGGTGCAGCGGGCTGCACAGCGGGCCGCCCAGCTCCGGCACCAGCAGCTCTTCCAGCTGCGCGGGATCAAGGCCCAGGTGGCGCAGCGGCTGGCAGAGCTGGCGAGGCGGCGGGAGCAGCGGCGGTTGCAGCGGCTGGCTGAGGCGGACAAGCCCCACAGGCTGGGGCGGCTCAAGTGAGGCCCCTGGGAAGCCAGGCTGGGAAGGGAGACCCAGGGTGGGAGACCAGAAGGGGGCCTGAGGGATGGCTGGGAGGGGACTCTGTGGGCGGGGGAAGGCCAGGATGGGGTCCCGGAGGCAGGGAAACTAAGGAGGAGGACGGGAGCGGGGTGGGGAGTTCACCAGGCAGGAGGTCTCAGGGCTCCGTTGCCCACCTCTGGTGCCTGGTCCTGCCTCTGCTCGGGCTGTGCTCCCCTGGGAGGTGGCATCTCGTCTCCCTGTAACCCTGCTGTTTGGGGCCCCATGCTGGCGCACTCCTCCCAGGGGGGCTCTGGGCTCTGAGTGGGGCTCTGCCGTGGGCTGGTCCTGAACCCCACTACCCTGTACTCTGCAGGTATCAGGCCCCTGACATCGATGTGCAGCTGAGCTCGGAGCTGTCAGACTCGCTTCGAACCATGAAGGTGCCTGCCATGGTGGGCGGGGTGGGGGGGCCTGGGGCTGTGGGGACACTGTGCCCACTGATGATACCCATCCTTGCTCCCCGTGCCCCCCCAGGGCTGTGGGCGACACAGTGGCTCCCCTGGGCTGGCCGGTTGGGCCATTGCCCGGGGGCTGAGGGCACGGGCTCCAGAGATGGGGTGCCAGCGGGGAGAGACGGGGTGGTTTGGGCCTAGATACATAGGAGGCACTTGCTCCCAGCCCCTGCCCTCCCCAAATCTCACCCTCTTTGGTCCTCAAGGGGTGTTCTTTACTTTAAAAAGTATTTTGTTACGTCTCTGTGAAAGTTTATACAGTAAACTAGGTTCCATTTGACAGTTTCCACACAGATAGTTCAGTGACGTTAGTTACAGTTTTCACAATGTGTCAACATTCTCTTTGGGTTCTGGTTGTTCTATTTCTAGTACTCTAGTTTCCCTGCTCCCTTATCTTCTCATCTTTGTTTTAGAGTAAATGTTGATCTTTTGGTCTCATACAGATAGTTTTTTAGTAGGGGACTGTTCTCATGGGTAATATTCTTATTTTGTGTGCCACTCTGTTATTTCACTAAAAGGTGACCTCAGGGATTAGTTGTCGGTTCAAGGTTTAAAGAGTATCTCTGGGCGATAGTCTCTGGTCTCAACTGGTCCAGTAAGTCTGGCTTTTTTTAAGAATTTGAATTTTGTTCTACATTTTTCTCCTGTCCTACCTGGAACCATCTGTTGTGACCCCGGTCAGATGTGTCAATTCTGGTAGCTGGGCACCATCTAGTTTTTCTGGTCTCAGGGTAGATGAGGCTGTGGCTTGTGTAGGCTGTGAGCCTTGTAGACTTGTTTCTTCTCTGAGATTTTGATTAGCCTCTTATTCTTTTGCTCTTGGCAGGTAGAGGCCAATAGTGTATCTTAGATGGCTGTTTCCAAGCTATTAAGACCCCAGATGTTACTCGCCAAACTAGGATGCAGAACAGAAACTTTGTGCATTATTTTATGCCAGTTGACTGAGTTGTTCTCAAGGGGTTTTTTTACAGCACAGACATGCCTCTCAGCTCAGAACCTGGGCTGGCTCCTCTCCAGGCCTGCGGGCTCCAGCCTGGCCTTGTGCTCTGACCAGCTGGGCCTCGTCAGGGCTGTGCACCCTCCCTCTGACCCCTGCTGCGCCCTGTGTCTGGCCCCTCTCCTGCCCTTCACCAGCCTCGTTCCTGTTTATTTCTCAAAACAGCTCTTGAGGCTGCTGTGTATGAGTCCTGACCACCCCCCAGGCTTAGCCCCATGCATGCAGAGCCAGCAGGGTGGGGGGCCTGGCTGGCAGGGAGGCTGCGGGGGCTGAACCCTGGCTGGTCACCGTGTAGGGTCAGTGACCTCAGGTCCCACCAGGCCCCCACTGAGGCCTCCCTTTCCTTGTCCTGCAGCCCGAGGGCAACATCCTCCGCGACCGATTTAAGAGCTTCCAGAAAAGGAACATGATTGAGCCTCGGGAGAGAGCCAAGTGAGGCCGGGGCCACCGCGGGGGCGCTGAGGGGCAGCTGGGGACTCCCTCCCACAGCGTGGGGGCTTGCAGGTCACTGACTGCCCTCTCTTCCCTTCCCCAGGTTCAAGCGCAAGTACAAAGTGAAGTTGGTGGAGAAGCGGGCATTCCGCGAGATCCAGTGAGTGCTGCTTCCCTCCCTGGGCCTTGCCCTTGTCCTCTCCAGCCAGGCTCCTCTTGGCTGAGCCAGAAGCACAGCTCCAACTCGGGCAGGGGCCCTTCCCAAACCCAGCAGCGGCGGGGAGCCACACTAACTTGGGGAAGTCCGGAAGAGGGAGGAGGGCGAAGAGAAACCAAAAGGCCCAAACCAGAGGAGTGTGTATGGCAGGCAAGAACAAGGGGTGCCCTCTCCCCTCGTCCACTCTCAGCTCCCTCTTCTCTGTCCGCAGGTTATAACAGCCACTGGATGCCTGCATCCCCAGTCTTTAATAAAGCATCTTCTGACGTCACCTCAGGCTTTGTGTGCAGCGCGCCTCGCTCCTGTGGGCAGCTTCATGCTCTCCTCTTCTCCACGTGGTCTCTCCATACATCTCCCACCAGGGCTTGGGGCCATAGCTGCAGAGCGCTTATCTCCACCAAGGCCTGTGACCTCAGGGTGGGTCAGATGGCCGTCAGCAGCCGGGGTCCTGGCCCACCCAGATAGCGGGACGATGGGCAGCCACCCCAGGACTGAAGGGACACTTAAAAGGTAGATAGGGCCGGGTTGAGGATCGACTGGATGTGGGGGGCGAGGGAGGGAGATGGCGAGGTCAACACCTGGATCTCCCACTTGGATAACAGCCCACTTCTTTCTGCCACAGGATGGGGGTAATGAGAAGCCAGTTTTGATCGCAGTTTTTATGGCATTAATGGTGGTGGTGTCAGCTGCCGTGGCGACCCCATTGTAACGCAACTGTGTCTGAAGTCCTCTAACTTCACAAGGGGGAAGGAGAATCAGCATCAGCCCCAAGCTGATTCGTCTGATGTGGCGGTCAGACACACCTTCACCCTTCAAACCTTTTATCAGCTCTTCCTGCCACGGCACTCTCTGCTTCTCTTCTGGGTTTGATAAGTCATTGCAGTGACCACACACAACTCACAGACCATACTCATAGTTACAGGGCTTATTAGGAAAGCACCCATTACCATCAAGTAGATCCAACTTAGCAACCCTACAGGGCAGAGTAGAACTGCCCCATACAGTTTCCGAGGCTGTAATCTTTACGGAAGCAGGTGCCACATCTTTCTCCTGTGCAGCGGCTCATGGGTTTGAGCTGCCGACCTTTCAGTTAGCAGCTGAGCGCTTAACCACTGGCCTTATTAGGAGAGTAACAAGTTACAATTCATAATCAGGGTCAACTTGCAAGTTACAAGAACAACTCAGGAGACATGATACAGTTTGTCAGTCAGGACAGCTTCCAAGCAGGATAGCTCTCAGCTTCTCAGCCACGCCCACAGGCAGGCGAGCTTGGACCTCCGCTGTGGGCCCTGGGCCAGCGTTAAGCTCTTCTGCCTGCGCCATCAAGTGCCTGAGGCACTGCACTCTGCCACTAAAGCTGCCTGAAGGCGCTCAGCTCTCTGGCTCGCGTGTTGGCAAGCCCACTGCAGTTGCCTTACTGTGAAGGCTGAGAAGCTCACAGCTGCCTTACTCTGCAGGATGCGAAGCTCACCACAGCTGTCTCGCACCAGTGGTCTGGTTCTTCCTGCTCATACTGTCTCATGCTGTCTCCAGCGTTACAGCTCTTTTTGTCTCCTGGGTCTAGGAGGTTCTCAGTGCAGGGACCCCAGGTCCCAAAGACACGTTGTGTTACAGGTTCTTCTTGATGTTAGTGAGGTTCTCCCTTTACCTTTGTGGGATCAGCTATTCTAAGCCTAGCAGGATGGCAAAACTGCTTTAGGCGGGGTTCTCTGGAGAAGCAAAACCAGTGAATTGCGTGTGTGTGTGTGTGTGTGTTTATATATGTGGCAGGCAGTATAACGGAACTGGCTTAAGTCCCAAGAACTGGAGGTCAGATGGTGACGAGCTGGATGCAGGATCCAGAGCAAGCAAAAGTGCTTTGCCAGAACGTCCATATATATATATATATATATATTTTGGATGCAGGCCACACCCCTGAGGAAACTCTCCTCACAACTGATTGGCTGATGACATGGAGGATGACTACATCATTACAGAAATGCCAGACCACTGAGGATCGTGGCCCAGCCACGTTGACACACAATCACTGTTCACCCATTGTCAACTTGGCACCTGTACACATCTCCTGAAACCACACACAACCTCCAAATAAAGACAATTACAAAGTTATGCTTGGGCCTAACGATAAAACTAACGTATGTACAAGTGAAAATGCACTAGCCCCATTTACATCTTAAATTTTTTATAAGTGAAGAAAACAAATAGTTGATGCACACATACAAGGAAGAAATACTCAACAATTAACATTGCTCGTTTCTGCAACTGGTGGTGTGGTTATAACTCGTATTTAGAACTACCTTCCTCCACCATGCATTATGTACTCCCTTTACCCTCAGTAAGCACCTCAGTTGGTCATGGTTCTTAGCCTGGTGGGGTAACCCCAACCATTCCTGAAGGGTCTGGGCCATTACTAGTCATGTTGGAATTGGGTTGCTGTAGTTTTCCACTGACTTTAATCACGGCATGGTAGTACTAAGAGACACTCTATGGGATCTTCTGTATTCCAGATATACTTTTCTTTACGTCCATTATGCAACATCAATCCAATTTCCCCTTGGTAATCAGGGTCAGTTACACCAGTCAATATGGTAACTCCCTTCTTTGCCTGTTGATCCAGAGGCACGAGGAGGCCAAAGTGGCTGGGTGATATTCTTAATTTCCAGTTCAATGGAATCAGTGTTCTGTCTCCAGGTGGGAGCATTTCTACCTTTGGAACTAAGACCACTACACTAGCAGCGCATAAGGTCTAGGTTTGTGAGGACAGCAAAAAAAATTTGTGAGTCACTAGTGAGTGGTGTCACTTCCATTTCCATCCCTTGATTCCTGGACCCATGACACCTGGCTATGGGAGAAATAGCACCATATATGAGACACTAGAGCATATACAGCCTCCTGGAGAAGATTGCCCCAACCCAGCAAAGTGTTGCCGCCTAGCTGGTGCTGTAATTGTGTCTTTAGAAGGCCATTCCATCATTCTATCAAGCCAGCTGCTTCAGGATGTTGGGGAACATGGTAAGAAAGACCAGTGAATTCCATGAGCATGGGTCCATTGCTGCGCTTCATTTGCTGTGAAGTGAGTCTCGATCTGAGGCAATGCTGTGGGATACCGTGACAGTGGATAAGGCATTCTGTGAGTCCACAGATGGTAGTTTTGGCAGAGGCATTGCCTGAAGGGAAGGTAAATCTGTATCCAGTGTGTCTATTCCAGTAAGAACAAAACACTGCCCTTTGATGATGGGAAGTGGTCCAGTGTAATCAATAAGCCATCAGGCTGCTGGCTGATCACCTTAATGAATGGTGCCATACTGGGGACTTAGTGTTGGTCTCTGCTGCAGGCAGAATGGGCATTCAGCAGTGGCTGTAGCCAAGACAGGCTTGGTGAGTGGAAGTCCATGTGGCTGAGCCCATACATAACCTCCATCCCTGCCACCATGGTGACTTTGTTCCAGAGCCCATTAAGCAATGACAGGAGTGACTGGGGGAAATATGACTGGTTTCCACAGAACGTGTCATCCTATCCACTTGATTGTTAAAATCCTCCTCTGCTAAGGTCACCGTTTGGTGAGCATTCACATGAGACACAAATATCTGCACTTTGGCCCACTGAGAGACGTTTAGCCACATACCTCTTCCCTATACCTCCTTGTCTCCAATTTTACAATCATGTTCCTTCCAAGTCCCTGGCCATCCAGCCAAAGAATTAGCCACAGCCCATGAATCAGTATACAATCATGCATCTGGCCATTTCTTCTTCCAAGCAAAGTGAACAAACAGGTGCACTGCTCGAAGTTCTCCCCATTGAGAGGATTTCCCTTCATTACTGTCCTTCAGGGAGGTCCCAGAAAGGGGCTGTAGTGCTGCAGCTGTCCACTTTCGAGTGGGGCCTGCATATCTTGCAGAACCATCTGTAAACCAGGCATGAGTGTTCTCTTCCTCAGTCAACTGATCATATGGGGCTCCCTATAAGGCCGTAGGTGGAGACTGTGAGAAGGCAGGTAACGTGACAGGAGTGGAGAACATGGGCATTTCAGCCACTTCGTCATGTAACTTGTGTCTTCAGGTCCTGCTCAGGCCCGATCTCGTATACGCCACTTCCATTGAATGATGGAGTGCTGCTGTGCATGCCCAACTTTATGACTCTGTGGGTCAGATAACACCAAGTTCATGATGGGCAGCTCAGGCCACATGGTGACTTGGTGGCCCATGGTTAAGCGTTCAGTCTCTGCTAAGGCCCAGTAACAAGCAAAAAGCTCTTAAAAGGAGAGTAGTTATCTGCAGAGGATGGCAGGGCTTAGCTCCGAAATCCGAAGGGTCTGCACTGTGATTCACCAATAGGGGCCTGCCAAAGACTCCAAACAGCATCTGTGTCTGCCAATGACACTTCAAGAGCCACTGGATCAGCTGGATCATATGGTCCAAGTGGCAGAGCAGCTTGCACAGCAGCCTGAACCTGTTGCAGAACCTTCTCTTGGTCTGGGCCCCACTCAAAACTAGCAGCTTTTGGAGTCCCTTGATAAATAGGCCAGAGTAGCACATCCGAATGAGGAATATGTTGCCTCCAAAATCCAGAAGCGCACAGTCTCCTTTTTAGTTGTAGGAGGGGCCAGATGTAACAACTTATACTCCACTTTAGAAGGAATGTCTCGACATGCTCCACACCACTGGACCCCCTAGAAATTTCACTAAGATGGAAGGCGCCTGAGTTTTTGTGGAAATAATTTCCCACCATCTCACACGCAAATGTTTTACCAATAAGTCCAGAGTCATTGACGTTTGTTCCTTCCCAGGTCCAATCAATGTAATGTCATCAATGTTATGGACCAGAGTAATGTCTTGTGGAAGGGAAAGGCAATCACGGTCCCTGTGGACTAAATTATGACATAGGGCTGCAGAGTTGATATACCCCTGAGGTAGAAAAGTGAAGACGTATTGCTGGCCTTCCCAGCTGAAGGCAAACTGCTTCTGGTGTTCCTTTGAAACTGGAATAGAGAAAAAGACATTGGCCAGATCAACAGCTGCATACCAGGTATCCAAACAAAACCCACTGCCGTTGAGTCAATTTCTACTCATAGGGTCCCTAAAGGACAGAGAACTGCCCCATAGGGTTTCCAAGGCTGTAAATCTTTATGGAAGCAGACTGTCACATCTTTCTCCCTCAGAGCAGCTGGTGGGTTCTAACCACTGACCTATCGGTTAGCAGCTGAGGGCTTAACCACTGTGCTATCAGGGTTCCTTTAGTCCTTTAGCGAAGGAAAGTACAGTAATTAAGGCTTTTGATACTTATTTCTGGTAGAGTGTGTGTGTGTGGCTTAAGCTGGAGGTAAAAGGATTCCACTGTGATTCACTTTTACATTCCCAGTTCCTCGTACACTTTCTGACCCATAGCGCAGCAGCAAATCCTACTGAATGATGATAATTAGTCAAATGGTGGCTATTTAGGAGGTAGAAAGTTAAAATGCTGGATTGCAATATAGTCTGGACAAAGGAATGAGGTTTATAGAAAAAAATAATAGCACAGTGGTTAAAGCATGGGCTTTAGTACTGGCTGCTCTGCTGACTCACTGGGTAACCTTAGCTGTTTTAGCTAACATCTCTGTACTTTATAGATTTCTCATCTGTAAAATGCAGATAACAGCACACCTTCGATAGGGTTGTTGAGAGAGTTAAATGAGAGAATGCAATTAAGAAGCCCAGTGCTAGGACTGGCGTGGGGTAAGCATTCACTAAACATTAGCCACTACCGCCAGACTGTCTCAGTTATCTTTTGCTGAGTAGCAACACGCCCCACCTATCCCCCTCTACATTTATTGGCTTAAAACAGCAACAATGTATTGTTTTGTGGGTTGACTGCTGGAGTCTTCTGTGGTTCTCACCTGGGATCACTCATGTGGTTGTCACAGATAGACTAGGGCTGGATAATCCAAGTGGCCTCACTCATGTGTCTGGAGGTGCTGGCTATTGGCCAAAGCTTTCTCTCCAGGTGGCTAGCCCAGACTTCTTCATACTATGGTCTCAGGGCAGCAAGACAGCAAAAACAGAAGCTGCAAAGGTCTCATGAGGCCTAGGTTCAGATGTTATACAGCATTGTTTCTGCCATGTTCTAATGCTGGAAAGCTGTGTTTGTGGGGCTCTCTTAAATTCTACCCCCATCTCTACATCCAATCACCAACTGCTTTTAAGACAAACCCTAGAAAGTCTTGTCTTCTCTTTCAGTCCCCACTGCTATCACTATAGTTCTGGTATACATTTTGCCTGGACAATTCCAACACTTCTGACTTGTCCAGTTTATCCTGGTCTCTCCATGCTGCTCAAGCCTCACCTTTCATTCTCTTAAATTTCCTCTCATATTCCCCAAAGCACGTTTTCAACCCCCATATAATTCCTATAACCATATACTCAGCAGAAAATCTCATGTTTCAAAGTTTAGGCAGATAAACCTCCAATCTTGCAACATTAATTTGCTCTCTAAGATTGTTGTAGTTTGGGCTCCTCTCTCAAAAGACAAGTAAGCCTCTCTTAGTATTCACTAGACTTAGAAGGTATAGGCCCTGCTACGTTTACCCTGGATTATTAGCACAGACACAAAAGAGAGGCAGCTAAGACAAAAACTATTCTAAGTAGCATTAAAATTCATAAAAGTAATCTCTCTTTCTCAAAGTCAAAAAATAGCCTTCTAGTACTCCAAAAAAATGGCACAGTGGTTAAGAGCTCAGGCTGCTAACCAAAAGGCCAGCAGTTTGAATCCACCGGCCGCTCCTTGGAAACCCTATAGCGCAGTTCTACTCTGTCCTATAGGGTCGCTATGAGTCAGAATCCACTCGACGGCAATGGGTATGTTTTTTTTTTAGTACCCAAAGGAAGTGGAAAGTAGGGAAAAGGTTGACCTTGATGACCAGCTACAGTGAGGGTTCTGCTGAGCCAACTCTGCCTTGGACACCTCCGTCAGCAAGTTAAGCTGGGACTAGTTCTTGGGGTCCGCATCTTCATGAGTTTTTCCAAGTCTCCGCTGTTGCGCCAACACGCAGACAGAGAAGGAATGTGTTTATTCTTTTCTAGGACACTGGTGGATAGAACACTAGGTATCTTGTTTCATTTTTATAGGATTCCAGAATGTCATGTTTCAACCTCTTCCCAACTTCTCTTCAGTTAAAGGGCAGTTGAGTGTTTGGCTGTTCTCCAATTCCCTCAATTAAAATTAGAGAATATGGAACAGGGCTGGATAAAAAAAACTTACACAATGATTACATGAGAACATGGATTTTATCCCATGTTCGTGTGTATTGGAAAGAAGAAGTCAAAACCATGACATGACATTCACTAATGGAAGAAGATCACGCCATGTTAGAGCCTCATGTTTGCTGAGGATCCTCTAACATCTGTTGTCTTTTAGAAAAAAAAATTGTTACAAAACTTAAACGTGCTTTTGTTGGATATAGAAGAAATACACGTGGTGTAGAAATGGTTGTTGTTAGTTGCCATTGAGTCAGTTCTGACTCATGGTGACATTATATATAACAGCATGAAATGTTGCCCTGTCCTGCCACCATCTTCATGATTCTTGGTGTCTTAGTCATCTAGTGCTGCTATAACAGAAATACCACAAGTGGATGTCTTTAACAAACAGACATTTATTCTCTTCTAGTAGGCTAGAAGTCCAAATTAAGGGTGCTAGCTCCATGGGAAGGCTCTCTCTCTCTATTGGCTTTGGGGGAAAGTTCTTGTTATCAATCTTCCCCTGGTCGAGGAGCTTCTGAGCTCAGGGACTCCGGGCCCAAAGGACACGCTCTGCTCTAGGCACTGCTTTCTTGGTGGTATGAGGTCCTACTGTCTCTCTGCTCACATCTCACTTTTATATCTCAAAAGGGATTGGCTTAAAACACAGTCTAATCTTGTAGATTGAGTCCTGCCACATTAACATAACTGCTACTAATCTCCTTTTATTAACATCCTAGAGATAGGATTTACAACACATAGGAAAATCACATCAGATGACAAAATGGTGGACAATCATACAATACTGGGAATCATGGCCTAGCCAAATTGATAGACATATTTTTGGGGAGGAACACAATTCAATCCATGACAGTTGGTATGTTTGCGTCCATTGTGAATCCCTGTACCTAACTTCACAACCAAGTGCTGTCGGATTGTCAGGCATCCTGAATGTCCCCTCACCTACATCCTCTCTGTGGTGGTTTTCACGTGGATGCGTCACACAAGCTGTCCACTTTGCTACCCAACTAGTAGCATTTCTACAAGCTCTTTTGTCAGATCACAAAAGAGAGGTAGTTATTCTAAGTACCATTAAAATCCATCAAAGTTAGCTGTCTTTCTCCCAGTCAAAAAATAGGCTTCTGGTTCCCAAAGGAAGTAGAGATTGGGGAAAAGGTAAAAACTGATGACCAGCTGGTTTCCACACCATCACAATTACTGGGTCAAATATTTCCATACTAAAATTGACATTCATGTTTCATAATCCACTACACCTTTCAGAAAACTCAGCAAAAATCAACATGAAAAGGACAATTTGGAAACCGAAGGTGAGGAATAACGGAGGGTTCTGAATTTAAGGTCATAGCTCCAAGAAAGGGCAGAGCTTTTGGACAATTAAACAAAAATGCCAAAAAGGGGTGGGGCTTGAGACTTTTGGGAGTGGGGTCAAATGGTGAGGCCAGCAAGGATGCTACGAAGTGACTTGAGTGTGAGCTCCTGATTCTCCACAGTACCCCTAACCTCCAACGTGGGTTTGGTTCCCTCATTAATAGTCTGGACTCTGCAGGCATTTGAATTTTGAGGACACTGACCTAATGTCAGAAATAAGCCATTGGCTCCTAACACAGAATCTAAGCTCATCCTACCCGGACACCAAAAGCAAAGTCCAGTGGGGGTGGGAGGGTGGGCAGGGCATTTGTACCTCCCTTTCTACAGCTCTCCCACTCCCCACCTCTTTCCTCTGCAGGAGACCTAAGCACACATCAGTTCCTCTCGCCTCTGGGATGGAGTGGTGGGGACCTGACTCCAGCAGACCTTCTGAGAGACAAAGGAGGAAGCGAGCGGTAGTCTGGGAAAGCCCTTTGCCAGGTCTGGAAAGATGACCCCTTTCCACCCTCCCTATACTGGGCTAAGACTATTAGCCTATTCCCTGGGCATGGCTGAGGTTGCTACAGGTTATAGGGGATTTCGGGAGGAAAAGTCTGCACCGTTTTCTCTTCATTTCCATCCTTTTTCCCCAGGGAAGGTGCTGGTTTTCTTGATTGCATTTCTTTCCCACTGGCAGGGAAGGGGGCTTGGAGTTACCTGGAACCCTCCCTCCTCAAGCCCCTAGAAGTTACACATCCATCACTTTTCCTGTGGCTTCCAGTTTTGATCAGAAACAGCGTTGGTATTATGGGCGACATTCTGGCAAAGGGACCTTACGGCAAATGTGGCAAAGGATCGAGCCCACATTCCCAAGTGTTTCACCCTTTCTCCCCACCTGAGTGGACTCAGGATCCTGTGGAAAGCTGACTTCAAGGCGAGGGAGAGTGGGTAGAGGCTGTGAGGCACTGACTCCTCTGATATTTTTCCATGCCCTGCTTTGATGGGGTATCAAGAACACGATGCTTTTTCTGATTCTCAGAGTCTGATATCCATTCTGTGGATCTGGCAAACTCCAACTGGGCAAACAAATTTGCTAGAGCCTAGGGACCAGTCTCTGGAGAAGGACATCATGCTTGGTAAACTATAGGGTCAGCGAAAAGGAGGAAGACCCTCAACGAGATGGATTGACACAGTGGCTGCCACAATGGGCTCAAACATAGCAACGATCATGAGGATGGTGCACGACCAGGCAGCGTTTCATTCTGCTGTGTATAGGGTTGCTATGAATTGGAACCCGCTCCATGGCACCTAACAATAACAACAACAGGCAAACCCTCTCCAGCGAATAGTTACTGCCCCAGGACACAGAGGTAAGAGCTAGGACATGCAGAGTTGTCAAAAACTGGGCCATTTGGGCTCCGAAGGAGGAGCAATAGAGGGGAGCAGCTAAAAGGCCAAGTCCTTGGAGTGAAAACCAATGGCGGTGGTCTGGCTAGGTTGTCTCAGAGCAGTGATTAGAATAATGTGGGAGTGTCACTAGCAGGACTGGGTCCCAGGATCGGGAGACTGAGGGACATGGCTAAAGGTCCTTACACCTGGTATTAGAATGTGTTTGGGGTCTTTAGACCTATCATTGTTGACCTGACATAGGGAGTAGCCAAGAGGCTCAAAGCAACAAGCCTGGAGAACAGTGGTTAAAGGACCTGACCCTGGAATCTGGAAGGCTCTGGAAAGCTGAATTCAAGTCAAGGGAGAGTGGGTAGTTAAAAAGAGCTAGGACTGGGAACTGAGCATTAGGAAACAGCAATACTGCAATGGATGGAGAAAGATTCAGCCGACCTCAACGGAGACCAGAAAGTACGAAGGAAGACCAGGGAAGGGAGCTTTCCCAGAAGCCAAGCGAAGAAGGTAGTTATGAAAAAAGTGATCAGCTAGGAGAAGAGGTAATCTAGACCCTGGAGATGGGGGACATTCCCTCCCTTCACCTGGCATCTGTCTCCAAAACCTAGATCACTCCTCTCTCCATGCAAAGGTTCAGATTCTCTGATAAATGTACTTAGGATGTGTTTTTTCTTAAGAGTTGAATTCATGCAATAAACTTGGATTGTGAATTTGAATTCCATGTACCTTCCAGGACAGATGAATAACGCAGCCTGAGTTATGGTTTATTAAAGAAAAATTTTACTACGATGGAAGTACAAGAAAGCATGAGAAAGAATCGGTGTATGAAAAGAAAACAAGTCAACCACTCTGAAATTACTTAAGTAAAGCCTTCTCATTTGGTTACAGAATGTGGAAACATCTGTCTAGTTAGTTACTACTGGCACCTTCACCCTGATACAGAGCACAGGTGGTCAGGAGACTTCTCCTGAATCCCCCTCAGAGGTGGGTGAAGGAGTGATTTGTGGTGGCAACATTTTGTCCTCTTCAGTCAGTTGAGGAGTACCTTAGTTACCTACTGCTGCTATAACAGAAATACCACAAGGGATGGCTTTACAAACAGACATTTATTCTCTCACAGTCTAGTAGGCTAGAAGTCCAAATTCAGGGTGCCAGCTCCAGGGGAAGGCTTTCTCTCTCTGTTGGCTCTCAAGGAAGGTCCTTGTCATCAATCTTCCTGTGGTCTAGGAGCTTCTCTGCACAGGAACCTCGGGTCCAAAGGACACGCTCTGCTCCTGGCACTGCTTTCTTGGTGGTATGAGGTCCCACTGTCTCTCTACTCGCTTCTCTCTTTTATATCTCAAAAGAGATTGACTTAAGACACAACCTAATCTTGTATACTGACTCCTACCTCATTAACATAACTGCCCCTAATCCTGCCTTATTAACATCATAGAGGTAGGATTTACAACACATAGGAAAATCACATCAGATAACAAAATGGTGGACAATCGCACAATACTGGGAATCATGGCCCAGCCAAGCTGATAGATGCTTTTTGGGGACACAATTTGATCCATGACAAGGAAGGACCCTGGAATGAAGTTGTGCCACAGACCCTGCCCACACAGCTCTCTCCCTGAGTGTGTCTTCTGGTGCAAGAGGAGGTATAACTTAGTGCTAAAGCACCTCACATTCTCCCTGCCCACATAATGCTTCTCCCCCCCGAAAAAAAGCTGTTCTCTGATGTATAATAAAGTGGAGACATAAGTCAGCAGAAAAGAAAGAGAAAAGGAAGGATGAAGCACGTGAGTAATATGTTTATAACTGTTAAGTCTACCTTAAAACTCATTGCCGTTGAGTCGACTGTAACTCAGAGCGACCCTAGTAGAACTGCCCCATGGGGTTTCCAAGGCTGCAAATCTTTATGAAGCAAACTGCCACATCTTTCTCCTGTGAAATGGCTGGTGGGTTTGAACCACTGACCTTTCAGTTAGAAGCCAAGCACTTAACCAATGTGCTACCAGGGCTCCTACGTCTACCTTGACCCCCATTAAACCAAAATACCCAAACCAGTTGCCATCAAGTTGATTCTGACTCATGGCAATCCCTTGTGCATCAGAGTAGAATTGTGCTCCACAGGGTTTTCAAGGGCAGATTTTACAGAAGTAGATCACCAGGCTTTTTTTCTGAGGTGCCTCTGGGTGGACCACACCTCCAGCCTTATGGTTGGCAGCAAGCATATTAACCATTTGTGCCACCCAGGGACCTGAATTTTATACCTGAAGATTCAGCTCAAGCCTCCCCTTTTGTGGTAAATTGTATTGTGGTCAAAATATTTGCTGCCTCATCCCAATGAGCCCATCCCTGAAGAAGAATTATCTTTCCCATGGTAATGACATTAGACGTGGCTATGTGGTCTGCTTTGGCCAATGAAGGTTAGTGAAATTTAGTGGCACTTTCAAACAAGTTTTAGGAGCCACAGTATGGTTTCATCGTTGCTCTTTTCCGCCTTCTGCCTTGAGGACCCCACGACTCAGACAGAGGCTACTCCTTTAGCCTGGATCCCAAAACCAATGAGCTGAGTCTCACCTGAACTGTAGCCATGAGGCAATATAAGTGAGAAATGATCAGTGGCTGTTATAACTCATTCATTTATTGCATCTCTTCTATGAAGTCTTTAAAGATGCTTTCAGGGAGAATTGGCCCATTTATTTTTAACAGTACACTTGAAGAAAAGGTATCATAACACGAATATATGAAGAAATAGAGAAAAAGACTGGTTTAGGGGGAAAATAGTATGATTTCAAATTCTGATAAATGTGGAAATGAACTTTTGATGTTTTGTAGGCAAGTAGAAACACAGGTGAGACAGTGACAGAGAAATGGGTGCATCATAATACGTGATGGTCAAAGTCATTAAAGCACACAAGTTGTTTAAGGATGTGAATATAGAACAGTAAGTGCTATGGATGACTATAGTCTGAAGAAAATAGAAAGAAAGAAGAGAAAAATCCAAAAGAGACACAAGAGACCAGAGGACTCAGAATAGTGTGGTGTCAAGCAAGAGAAAGGGAAACGTTTCAAGAAATGCAATTGGATCCAGGAAAATACTAAAATTACCTGGTTGAACCAGGTATTTTCCTCTGAACCAGTTAAATGTATTAACACAGCGAAAGAGAATACTATGACCAGAAAAAAATAAGAACCAAATCTAATTAGATTGACTAGCTATGGCCAAATCAAAACACACAAGACTAGATTTAAATGGATAAATATTGACAAGTACTCCCTGACTTACGACAGATTTCTGTTCTGACGACTCCATCGTAATTCGGTTCTGACATAAGTTGAATACCTCTTTTTTTTTTTTTGTTAAAGTTTTCATTATTATTGCCTTTTCTTATCAGCATCTTTATAAATTGGTCTTTATGTGCCTTTGGGGGTTGGCAAGAGAATGATAAACATCGGCAAATTACACGCTGTAATATCGTATGTAGTATGTATTACTAAGATGTACAAAATAACAAAAGAAAACAGACGGTTGTAAGTGCAGTTCATCGTAACTCTATTACGTCATATGTTGGGGACTACCTGGATTGAGTTTGATGGAATCAGCTCATGATGGAGCTAGTTCAAACCAGATAAAACCATGTCAAAGAAAATGAAAATGGAACAAAGTAAACATACACCAGGGAAATAGCCTTGCTGTTTGAAGGAAACTCCTACCGGGAACTCCAAAAATGTGATTCTTTTCTACCTGGTTTCTCTAGAAATATAGGAATATCTAGAAATGCAATAACCAATACAGTAGCCACTTGCTGTTTACTGAGCACTTGAAATGTGGCTAGTCTGAACTAAGATGTGTTCTAAGTGTAAAATACACAACAGATTTTGAAGACTTCATTAAAAAAAAGAAAAATACCTAATGAATATTTTTTACACTGATTACACGTTAAAATGGTAATATTGTGACATATTGGGTTAAATAAAATATAGTATTAAAATTAATTTCACCTGTTTCGTTTTACTTTTTTTAAGTGGTTACTAGGAAATTTTTAATTACCTACATGGCTCACCCATCTGTCAGTCTGTCGTACTGTGGGGGCTTGCATGTTGCTGTGATGCTGGAAGCTATGCCACCAGTATTTCAAATACCAGCAGGGTCACCCATGGTGAACAGGTTTCAGCAGAGCTTCCAGACTAAGACAGACTAGGAAGAAGGACCTGGTGATCTACTTCTAAAAATACTGGCCAGTGAAAATCTTATGAATAGCTCAGTGGGCTCAAACATAGCAACAATAGTGAGGATGGCACAGGACTGGGCAGTGTTTCGTTCTGTTGTAGCTAGGGTCACTATGAATCTGAATTGACTAGACGGCACCTAACGACAACATGTGGCTCATATTGTAATTCTCCTGGGCATTGGCTGATCTAGAACAAGAGATGGGAAACGATGACCCAGAGGCCAAATCCAGCCCTCTACCTGTTTTTGCACAGCAGGCAATCTAAAAATATTTTTTACATTTTTAAACAGGAAAAAAAGTCAAAAAGAATAGTATTTTATAATATGTGAAAATTATATGAAATTCAAATTTGTGTCCATAAAGTTTTATTGGAACACAGCCACGCCCATCTGTTTACGTGTTGTTCTTGACTGCTCATGCACGCTAACAGCGGACTTGAGAGTAGTGACATAGACCTAAATAGTTACCACCCAGCCCTTTACAGAAAAAGTTGACCAACCCCTGATACAGAAGAATGTTGCAATAGGTATTTATCAACCAGAGTTAAGAATCATTGTAAATATTTTTAATAAATGAAAAGAGAAAAACTACGACTTATGAAATCCGAAACCCATAAAAAATTTTGTATTTAATTTTAACTTCTGTTGCAGAAGACATCTCTCACGACTCTCCCCTTTGCAAACTGTGCCCCCAACTTCACTGGCCTCCTTACAGTTCCTCACACTTGGCAGGCACATCCCTTCTGTTACCAGACCTCCAGGTTTTGCTCCGCATGACACTAAGACACGGGTCAGGTGAAAGTGAAAGAATAAAGCTTTATTTGGTTGGCGAAGCAAAGGAGCACCCCAGGAGCTGCCTCGCCAAGATGACTCCCCGATCGGCAGGCATAGGGGTTTATATGGGGAGGAAAACAGAGTAGGGGGCTCTTTTTCAGGGCATGTTCAGCAACGTGGTCTATCAGGATTGGTGGACAACTTCTATGATGATATTGTGGTTATCGGGCCGTGAAGCCGCCCTGGGGTTCAGGGTTCACAAAATGGCCGTGGTGAAACGAAAATGGCGGCTTAGCTCCTCCCAGCGCCCCTCACGTCGGCGACACCTCTGTAGCAAGTCACCGGGAGGACAAGTTAAGGCTCTTTGTGCATGCGAGCGTTGTTCTGCGCATGCACTGGGCACCTCAGACTAGTTTTGTCCGGTTTTGCCCCCAGCCCCTTATTTTTCACGCTCGCGGTTTCTCTTGGAACTAGAACGAGAAAGTCAGAATGTCTAGTCTGGCCCTATTCAGCCACCATCTAGCAGTTGCCTGTCTCAATACCATCAGGGAACAGGCAGGAATACTGACCAAGAAAAACCTAACTCAAGACAGAAAGGACGCTATTAGGGAAGATCCAAAGAAGGGAAAAGCAAGCTACTATTTAGAGCAAAAGATGATGTCTGTCCATCTACCTGGGCAAGAAGAAACATTCCAGGCGAAGGGGATGGTCTGATTAAGCAGAGAGAGAGACAGAGAGAAGGAAGAAGAGAGAGAAACTATTTAAGACCAACAGTTTAAGACCAGAGATCAACCAATTCTCAGTTACTCGTGAGATGTCGATCAACTCACGTCTTGTTAATTACCTGACACAAGTATCAAACATCAAGTTGTTTACAGCTTACCCAGGGAATGTCAATCAACTCCTGGGCAAAAGTAACAAACGTTCTGGGGTAGAAAACAACCTGGGAGTCTCCCCAACTTAAGTTGCTTCTTTGAAGAAGTAGGGCAACAGTAACTCCTCAGGGCTTAGAGGGAAAATCTCCCAAACTGTTTTTCCAAAGAACCAAGGCAAAAGGCCACAAAAAATAACTCATTTCACCACAGAAAGAGGAAAGATTAAGACTAAACCGTCTCAGGTCTAAAAAGTCATGTCTACAGGTGGAAATTTTAAAGTTGTATGAGTTCAACTTTGTAATAAGGAATTTAAAATATTTGGAAGAAATGGATAATTTCCTAGGAGAATACAAAAATCCCTACATAGACTCAAAAAAAAAAAAAAAATCAACCAAAGAAGAAAATAAAAAAGCAGTCAAAGATCCACTCTCCAACAAGTTTCAGACAATTTTATTGCCCAATTTTAGCAAAATTTTTGGGAATAGGTAATCCCTGTATTAAATATTAAATGCCTCAAAGCATAAAAAAAGAGAAATGCTTCCTTCCTAACTTATTCATCAAAGACACCAAAAACAAGAGCACTACAGAAAAAGAAAACAAGGGGTCAATTCCATTTATAAACATAGATGCAAAAATCCTAAATAAAACACTAATGAACTGAATGAAGGTGTATTTTAAAAAAAAAAAGCAATACATCATGAACAAGTATATTTTATTCCAAGAATGACAGGACAGTTTAACATCAGAAAATCTACTATGGGAAGAGGAACCTCCATTCTTCTTCTATTAAACTGGTATTTCAGAAAACTTTTATCTATGAAAACATTCTTGTTAAACTATGATCCAACGATCAACATTTTGCCCTGTTTGCTTCATCACACATCCATCCATTCATGTAGGTGGGTATATGGACATTCAGTGGAACATATCTTTCAGTTTTTTGTATGCATGTGATAAAGGGAATAGTCCAAAAACGGACTATTGGCCTAGCCTGGACTCATGTCAAGAGAACAAGAGTGACTCCATCTTGACCCATATATGCTTGAATTTCGCTTCTGCTTTAGTATATGACAGAGCGGAACTTTGTAAGAGACGTTGTTTGCCCTCATTTTTTTGGAAAACGTGGTTTTGTTTGCCTTGCTTGCTCAGGTGTTCCAGGAAAGAGAACAAATCATGGATAAACTGAAGTATATGGAGAGATATGCTTATGGTTAGGAAAAAAAAAAACAAACCTACTGCCATCGTGTTGATTCTGGCTCATAGCGACCCTATAGGACAGAGTAGAACTAACTGCCTGAGACGGTTTCCAAGGCTGTCAATCTTTATGGAAGCAGACTGCCACATCTTCCTTCTGACCTTTTGGTTAGCAGCTGAGCGCTTGAATCACTGCACCACCAGGTTGATGTTAGAGACACACTCATGGCTTTTCTGTATCAAAATCCTTTTTCTCCCTTTGAGTGTTAAGAGTACTTAATATTTTCACTTGTCCTTCAACAAATTCTTTGTTTTTATATTTTAATAGTCTGCTAGTGTAATATAGATCTAACTCCAGTTTTTGCTCCCTTGACCAGTTCTCTGAAGTAACCTAGTTTAACACAGGCTGCAGGTATCTAGATGCTCTCATGTTCCAGGAAACATGTGACTTTAGTGGTTGGCCAACTCTCAGAAGTGACTCTCCTCAACCCCTCTGCTTGACCATACTTGTAATTTTTGACACCTTTGTTCTAACTAACCCCTGTATCAACCAATCAGAAGTGTTTTAGCTGTACCTCTCTGCACTCCCCCTGCCTGCTGCAATGCCAGCCAGCGAAGATAGCTTTAGCCGTACTCTAGCTGCCTGTGCTTTTTGCCTTTATAAACCCTGTTACTCCGTGCCTCAGTGGAGTGGTCTGTCTTACCCTCAGGATTTATCAGCTCTCCAACTTAAGTTGTTTATACTCTCAATAAATCTCTCTTTATTTTTTTTATTGTTGTAGTTTAAATGAAGTTTACATTTCAAGTTAGTCTCCCATACAAAAATTTATACATACATTGTTATGTGACCCTAACTGCTCTCCCTATACTGACAGCACACTCCTCCTTTCCACCCCTGATTCCCCGTGTCCATTCAACCAGCTCCTGACCCTCTCTGCCTTCCCATCTCACCTCCGGACAGCAGCTGC
>NW_004444023.1:2708326-2710493 GCF_000243295.1 Trichechus manatus latirostris
TGCATTTCTCTAACGGCTAATGACCGTGAGCATTTCTTCATGTGTCTGTTAGCCACCTGAATATCTTCTTTGGCAAAATGCCTGTTCATATCCTTTGCCCATTTTTTAATTGGGTTATTTGTCTTTTTGTTGTTGAGGTTTTGCAGTATCTTGTAGATTTTAGAGATTTGTTATAGCCAATTTTTCCCCCCAGTCTGTAGGTTGTCTTTTGACTCTTTTGGTGAAGTCTTTTGATGAGCGTGTTTGATTTTTAGGAGCTCCCACTTATCTAGTCTCTCTTCCGGTGCTTGTGCATTGTTACTTACGGTTCGTATTGTGTTTATGCCATGTATTAGGGCTCCTAGCGTTGTCCCTATATTTTCTTCCATGATCTTTGTCTTTTTTGATTTTATATTTAAGTCTTTGATCCATTTTGAGTTAGTTTTTGTGCATGGTGTGAGGTATGGGTCTTGCTTCAGTTTTTTGCAGATGAATATCCAGTTGTGCCAGCACCATTTGTTAAAGATACTGCCTTTTCCCCAGTTAACAGACTTTGTGCCTTTGTCAAATATCAGCTGCTCACAGGTGGATGAATTTATGTCTGGATTCTCAACTCTGTTCCATTGGTCTATGTATCTGTTGTTGTACCAGTACCAGGCTGTTTTGACTACCATGGCAGTATAATAAGTTCTAAAATCAGGTAATGTGAGGCCTCCCACTTTGTTCTTCTTCTTGAGTAATGCTTTATTTATTCAGGGCCTCTTCCCTTTCCATATGAAGTTGTTGTTTGTTTCTCCATCTCATTAAAAAATGTCGGTGGAATTTGGATCAGGGTTGCATTGTATCTGTGGAGTGCTTTGGGTAGAATTGACATTTTCACTATGTGGAGTCTACCTATCCATGAGCAAGGTATGTTTTCCCACTTATGCAGGTCTCTTTTAGTTTCTTGCAGTAGCGTCTTGTAGTTTTCCCTCTATAGATCTTTTACGTATCTGGTTGGATTTATTCCTAACTATTTTCTCTTCTTGGGGGCTATTGTAAATGGTATTGATTTGGCGATTTCCTCTTTGAGGTTCTCTTTGTTGGTGTAAAGGAATCCAACTGATTTTTGTATGTTTATCTTGTAGCCTGAAACTTTGCTGAAATCTTCCATTAGTTCCAGTAGTTTTCTTGTGGATTCTTTGGGGTTTTCTATGTATAAGATCATATCATCTGCAAATAGAGATACTTTGACTTCTTCCCTACCAATTTGGATGCCCTTTATTTCTTTTTCTAGCCTAACTGCTCTGGCTAGGTCCTCCAGCATAATGTTGAATAACAGTGGTGATAGAGGGCATCCTTGTCCGGTTCCCGTTCTCAAGGGAAATGCTTTCAAAGTCTCTCCATTTAGGATGATGTTGGCTGTTGGCTTTGTGTAAATGCCCTTAATTATACTGAGGAATTTCCCTTCTATTCCTATTTTGTTGAGAGTTTGTATCATGAATGGGTGTTGGACTTTGTCAAATGCCTTTTCTGCATTGATGGATAAGATCATGCGGTTCTTTTATTTATGTGATGGATGTGATGGATTGTTTTTTCTAATGTTGAACCATCCTTGTATACCTGGTATAAATCCCACTTGATCATGGTGAATTATTTTTTTAATATGTTGCTGAATTCTATTGGCTAAAATTTTGTTGAGGATTTTTGGGTCAATGTTCATGAGGGATACTGGTCTGTAATTTTCTTTTTTGTGGTTTTTACCTGGTTTTGCTGCCAGGGTTATGCTGGCTTCATAGAATGAGTTTGGGAGTATTCCATCCTTTTCTATGCTCTGAAATACCTTTAGTAGTAATGGCATTAACTTTTCTTTGAAAGTTTGGTAGAATTCTCCAGTGAAGCCATCTGGGCCAGAACTTTTTTTGTTGAGAGTTTTTTAATTACCTTTTTAATCTCTTCTTTTATTATGGGTTTATTTACTCATTCTACCTCTGTTTGTGTTAGTTTATGTAGGTAGTGAGTTTTTAGAAATTTGTCCATTTCCTCTAGGTTTTCAAATTTGTTAGAGTACAATTTTTCATAGTATTCCATTATGATTCTTTTAATTTCAGTTGTATCTGTTGTGATATCACCCATCTCATTTCTTATATGGGTTATTTGCTTCCTCTCCTGTTTTTCTTTTGTCAGGTTGGCCAGTTGGTTATTAATT
>NW_004444023.1:2712408-2735548 GCF_000243295.1 Trichechus manatus latirostris
GGTTATTTCTTTTGATAGAGTCCCACATAACTCTTAGCGTTTCTTAATTCTTTTTAATTCCTTTATCTGATTTTTCCTCAAATAAGTTGGTGTCACGTGCTTTATCTTCAATGTCACTAATTCTGACTTCTACTGCCTCAATTCTGCTCTTATGACTTTCTATTGAGTTGTCTAATTCTGAAATTTTATTGTTAATTTTCTGGATTTCTGATTCTTGTCTCTCTATGGATTCTTGCAGCCTGTTAAATTTGTCATTATGCTCTTGAATAACTTTTTTAAGTTCTGCTACTACTTTGTCTGTATGTTCTTTGGCTTTTCTACATTTTGACGAATTTCCTTTCTAATTTCTTGAAGAGTTCTGTGTATGTTAATCTTTTGTATTCTGCCTCTGGTAATTCCAGGAAATTCTCCTCCTCCAGAGAATTTATTGATTCTTTATTTTGAGAGCTTGCTGAAGCCATCATGGACTGCCTCTTTATGTGATTTGATATTGACTGTTGTCTCTGAGCCATCAATAAGTTATTAAAATTTTATATTTGTTTAGTGTGTCCTAGCTTCTTGTTTTGTTTTTATATGCCCAAATAGGGTGCTCGTGTGTGCTAGTTTGATTATTGGTGTCTTTGAAGCTCTAACATCCTGTCACCAGGTAGTTAGTTCTGTAACTATGTGCAGCCAGCAGTCCATTAAATTTTCCTGTATGTATTTAGCTCAGGGGTCCAGGCTGTCAGTCACCCAGTGTGTGGTGCATGCTCTCACCTACAGTCTTAGAGAGGCATGGGTGATTGGTGTAGGCACAGGTATCTGGTTGCAGTAGGGGGTCACACACCGATCAAGGCAGGGGCAGATGGCTGCCCGAGTGTCTGAAAGGAAATCATGTCCCTGTTTCCTAAAGCAAGAAGGTAGGTGACTTTTGCAGCTGGACTATGAGCACCCTACTCTGTTGGCTGTAAAGACTTGGGGGCAGCACTTATTCTTGGACTCCTGTAGCAGGTGGCTAGGTGGCATGGGTGGAGCCACCAGTCCTCAAGCCCCTGATGCAGACCGATAAGGTGCCTGCTTAAAAGGCAGAGCACCGTCAAGCATCACAAATCTGCCACCTCACAGCTTGAAACAGTTGAAGTTAGACTTCAGGTGTTTACCCTTTTGTACTGTGGTAGTGAGGACTTACGCTGTTGAGATGGGTCCACACAAGTCTATACAGAGGTGGAAGACAAAGTCTTCAGGCTCCTTTAGGAAAAGGAGCTCTTCCAACCCTGAGTTCCTGGATTAGGGGCACCAGTATCTTATTTTTTCCCTGTTTGTTAATTTCCTCTCCAAGGCCAGGAGAATGGGTCAGGGTGCCTTATGGGATCTACTTTTGGCCCAGGGGACTCAGAGACTGCTGGAGCTGGCTGGACCTCGTGCAGAGTGGGAGGGAGGAGGTAAACGGGAGAGAGTTATTTCCCAAATGGTTTTTTTTTTTTTTTAAATCCCCACGAAAGGCCACACACATGTACTTAACTTTAGCCACTTGGGTGCTGCTTTTCACTGGTTCAGAGTGTCCAAGAAGAATCTCTGCTGCCGGATCTCTCTCGATGTGGAAACTGCTATATGCCCACCACACTGCGCACCCTGAGCCGGTCTTGGCTGAAGAGCTGCAGCTCCCACCAAGTCTGGTCTGGCACTCCTTGCTTCTTCTAAACCGTCTCCCTCTCCCCCCGCCGCTCAGTACGATTCCTCAACTTTGCCTTGTTCAGGGCTCCTAGATATTCATATACAATCAAATCACTTGTTTTTCCAGGTCTTTGTTGTAAGAGGGGTATAGTAAGCCGTCTGACTACTCCACCATCTTGGCCCCACCTCCTCAATAAATCTCTTCTTTATTTTGAAATTTTCACAGTCTGATTTTTACTCTTGGATATTTCTTTGGCATAGTCGGCATGATCCAAAGGTGACTTGCCAGTGGCAACACTGAGGAGTTGGGAACTCGGAGCTTCAGTTCCAGCATGGACCCTCTGCACCCATCTGTCTTCACACACTCCCCAGGGTCGTCGTAGGTAAACCTTCTTGGATTGAACTCCATTTTCATTGTGTAGAG
This sequence comes from Trichechus manatus latirostris, assembly GCF_000243295.1. Classification (NCBI taxonomy): domain Eukaryota; kingdom Metazoa; phylum Chordata; class Mammalia; order Sirenia; family Trichechidae; genus Trichechus; species Trichechus manatus. Next base: position 2,714,486 of record NW_004444023.1, read on the forward strand.
TTCTCTTGAGAGATTATCTTTTCTCCCTACTTTCTTTTTCCACTCATCTTTTCTGAGCAGCTTGATGAGTTCATTATAAATTAGGTGAGGCTGACCTCTAGTGGTGAACCTGTCAGTTAAACTCTCTTTTTCCTCCAGGCTGGCGGAAGCAGCCCTTTGGCAGGGACACCTGCATATTATTGGGGGTCAGCTTGCAAGCAGTACTCAGTGAGAAGATGGGGAATGTCACATCAGAGACTGAGGCAAGACCAACTTTGAAGACTCCTGGGTGTGAGACTGGCCCTCCTTCAGGGACTCCTGTGGCAGGGATTCCTATGTGTTATGGCCCTGCTTCAGTCTTGTATCTGGATCGTTGGCATGTGCTCACTACCAGAAATTTAGAGAAAACAATGACCTTTATGAGGATCATTTGAACTAAGTAAATTAATCTTTCTGTGCAGTAAATTGGAACGCAAAAGTTCTTGCATTAAACAGATACTAGTATATTAATATGAGAGACTAGGTCTCTAGCTGGCATAAACATCTTTGATAAATCAACTTGGATTTCCCCCCCCACCAGGATGCTGATTTGGGGTTCACATTCAAATACTATAAGCTGAATATATCTTAAGTAATTTAGACTCTCAATGATCACTTTAAGAAAATAAGTTTCCACTCTTGTATTGTCTTTCCTTTCCTCTGGAGAATTTTTGTTTAATGCTCAGGTTTTGTCAAAGGGTCTAATATTCTTCCATCTGAGACCCTGACAAATTAGTAAGTTTATCTAGGACGTTTTTCTCCTGTCAAATTAAGTTGGTTTTACTAAAGAATTGCCATATAAATTTTAAGAAACTGGGTTCCCCATAGGTTAGTCTTATGTGATGCTGAATATAAACCTAGGTTTTGACCTAGCCTTACAGACTGACAAGTTTATGTGGTTTTTCTATTTATCTTTTTCAAGTTTCTGGTCTTGTTTTGCCAGTTTTATTTCTGTACGGTTGAAACTTAGCTGTTTTGAAGAAAAGGGAAATTGTAGCTCTTCTTGAATTAAAACTTTTAAATGTATTCTAGATATTTGTATAGAACCCTTCCGTGCCTGGTGGTGCATACAGCAACAATGAACTTTTTCAGTCTCTGGAGCTTATTGGGAAGCTGATGTACCACTGATAGTGCATGCTGCTACAAGGCAGAGGCCTTTATGACTGTTTCAAACCAAAGAAAAGGACATGTGCCACAAATTATTGTTTTTACAGGGTATTGTATGAGGTGTCTGAATTTTTGGTAGGAAAAATAGAGATCTTAAAATTTTTTTTACACATATGTACCAGTAGACCCCGGTGGGGACTCTGGAGTGGCATTAATGGTACATCATATGTACCAAGGGACACTATGTGTAGGCTTGTGGGAGGAAACAAGGAAAAAAAAATACCACCTACCAAAAATTCAGACACACTCAATGATTCAGCATGCTTCCATTAATGAAAACACAAAGTATCAACAAAAAATTCAAAGCAGAAAATAATTGAATCACCAAAGGATTAAGAAAAATCAGAAACTAGTATTTATTTTCAAGATTTCTCATAAAAAGATATTAGAGAAAATAATAACCCCCCAATGTTCCGGTTTTTGTAGTTTGTAGCATATGTCTGAAGTTTTCCTTGACTACTTAACAATATATGTGGTTCTTCTGTTTCAATTTATGTTTAAGTTTCTGCTTTATCTCAGAAAACCATGACTGGTAGTCACTAGTTGTTTTTGTTTTTCTCTCCTAAAAGGGTCTTTTAAGTCTTAGTTTTTTTCTTCTTCCAGGAAAAATTGCTTTTTGCTTCTATTTTATAATATGGACTTTTGATAACTACACTGAGAAATTTTAATATAAAGTAGTCTATTTGGAAAGTGTACTGAAAAAAAGGATGGATTGTTTATTTTAACAGATATAACAAGGTCTTAAAAAGAGACAAATTATTCTAAATTGCTTCTTTAAAGGATCCTATAAAGCATGTCAAGACAAGGTTATAAAAATGTAGTAATTTCCTACCTCCAAATCCAGATGTTATTATTAAATTAAATTATATTTCTTCAAAGAACCTGCTCTAATTAGTTTAATAATAAGCAAGTGCTTATATAAATTAAATAGTCCTAATATTCCCAGGAATTAATGAAATGAATTCATTCTGAAAAAGGTTTTCATGCTTATGTCAATCTTAAAACAAAATCTTCCAACATAACTTAAATATTACATGAAATGTTTATTCATAAAATAAGAGTGATTTTTATTAATTCCAGAATAATAATAAGAAAAGCTAAACTGCTTTCCAGAATAATAATAAGAATTAGAAGTAAAATAAATAATAAAGATTTAAATAGAAATAGACTATATAAACAAACCTTAGTTCAGTAGTAATTATGTTTTGTAATATATAGGCTTAAATTAAATTTCAAGTTTTTGAGGTAATTTATTGATATTAAATTAAGTTAATGAATATTTATTACAATTAAAATTTATAAGCTCTTACTCTTTATACCACAGGAAAAAAATATTTATGTCTTGTAATGAATGTATTCATTTTTGCTACTTATAGAGTTGCACTATAAGAAATATATAACAAAAATGAGAAATTAAAAAGGTTATTAAAGGGAAATTTATTTAATATAGTCAAAGTTCTTATTTGCTTCAGCTAAAGATTTAATGAGTTAATTTATGAGAATTAAAAAACTTTAATGTCAAATAGCATATAAAGCAAAGAATTTAATTTCTTGCTATTAAAATAACAAATTTTTTTTGATTACTAGATTGAAGAACTGATTTTATCATTTATGCAACCTACCTCGAAGACAAAGGTCCAACAAAATAAATTCCTAAATCAAAAGCCAAACTGCACGACTTTAGAAAAAGCTACAGTTTTTACCTTTAAGATATTTTATTAAATAGCTGAAGCGCTGTTTCTATTTTATAAAGAAGAAAAATGCTAAAAAAGGTTTATTTAATGTAATAAATTACATAAAACAAATTGCTAACTTGATCACAATTCTATTTCCTTTGAATCCAGAATCATCAAAGCCAACGATTTAACTGAGGAATTCACATCATTTACTCACGGAGTTTTTTTTTTATTTTTTATTACTGTTCAAAAGTTTAGAGACTTAATAATCTTAGTATATTCTTAGTATATTTTGATTATTTAATATTGTGTCTCGAGATTATTATATGTTGTATCTGAAGCTCTTTAAAAATAAGGTTAATGATTATATTATCTCAAGTTTTTTTTTATTAACTTTATTTGGCTTACCTTACCCTTGTAATTCCCATCAAATCCTTCACTTTTAACAATTATTAGTATAGTTAATCACAGCCATCTGTAAGTCTGTCATTTGCAGATAAATTCTACTTTCCTAATTCACTAAAAATGCTTGACTAGAAATATTTCAGTTAAAAAAAAGAACTATACCAGATTTATGAAGAAAATTATTTCAAATATGGATACTATTGGACTAAATCAAGATTTCCAGGGCTTTTATGTAGAAACTAACACAGTTTTAAAACTTGTTGATAGAGAATTGCATGGAACCAAAACTAACCACATCAGATTGAGTAAACTAAAAGAATTACTATAAGGTTTTTATAAGAGTATTACTAATGTTTAATGTTCTAGTTTACCCTTTTTACTTTCCTTACACATGGTGTCGGACTGAATTATGTCCCCCAAAAATATCTGTCAACTTGGATGGGTTATGATTCCCAGTATTGTATGATTGTATGATTGTAATCTGATGTGATTTCCTTATGTGTTATAAACCCTATCACTATGATGTAATAAGATGGATTAGTGGCAGTTATACTGATGAGGTATACAAGATTGGATAGCGTCTTAAGCCAATCTCTTTTGAGATATAAAAGAGAGAAGCAAGCAGAGACACATGGGAACCTCATATCACCAAGAAACCAGCACCGGGAACAGAGTGCATCCTTTGGATGTGAGGTTCCTGTGCAGAGAAGCTCCCAGACCAAGGGAAGATTGACAACGCGGACCTTCCTCCAGAGCTGACAGAGAAAAAGTGTTCCTTTGGAACTGATGCCCTAAATTTGTACTTGTAGCCTACTGGACTGTGAGAGAATAAACTTCTCTTTGTTAAAGCCATCCACTTGCGGTATTTCTGTTATAGCAGCACTAGATGACTAAGATACATGGTTATGATAGCAAGTTGAAATTTTACAGGGTTAGCTGTTTATTTTCTAACATAGACTTCTTGGAGCCAACTTAGTAAGTTATGTATACATTCTTCCCGGGGCCTGCTGTGCAAGCATTCTTCTGAGACCATCTTGACAAACCTTTATGGATAAACAGTTCTTCACAAACCATATTCTTGTCCCCACTATTGTTTGCTGAGGGTGGGTAAAGTTTCACAAGAAGTTACAGTTCTAAATGACAGGCTTTATTTTTAGGAAGGTAGAAAGGAAGACTCTAGACAAGTTTAATTCAACAATGGAGTTTTGATTTAGACCTAGAAGAGTCATCTTTAATCAGGCCAAGCACCTTAGTTTTAGAGTGCCCTCACACAGCCATAGTGACTAACTGACCTCTTGAGTAAAGGACTTAAAATCTATTTTTTAATATGAGCTCTTCAATTTGCAAACATTTGCAAGACCCTTTTCCTGGGACATTCCGTAAACAATCATTACTGCAATTCTCGCTATTACAGCCTTCCTTTTATCTAGTTTAAACTATACCATTTCTCAAGCTCCTCTGCAAATACGTCCAAAAACAATGGCTATGAGCTGCTTCTTTCAAAGTTAATGATAAGCAGAAGTAAAAGCAGCCTAAAGTTGAGTTTTTAAAACAAGACAGGGTTTGGCCTGAACCAGGGTCTGTCTTCTCAGCCATGCCAAGTGCCCTGAATTTTGGGGTGCTCCTACACAAATTAATAAATACTGAATCTGTTGATGGGTCCACGGGTTTCACTGTACTATTCTACTCAGTAGGTTTAAAATCTGTCCTTAATAAAAAATAAAAAATTAAAGTCCCGATACCTGGACTCCACCAGAGATGCTGGAAGTGATATGGATAGTCAGCCAACAGCCTTCAGAGGCTCCCGCCCTACCTAACCCCCCTACAGCACCAAACCAGAGATAGTCAGCTGAGTCCCAACACTCCTGGCAGAAGCAGACAGGGGAAGGGGGTCTCAGCCAAATGGCCACTCACACTACAACTAAACTGGAGATCTTTGTTACAGAGTAGAGTAGGCCCCTGCCACCCAACAAACCCTGGGAAAGCGGGTCCCAGTGAAACAGACCTGGCCCCATTCAGAAGAAAGAAACTGCCTAGATGCAGGCCCTGGCAGTGCAGTTCACCACCACTGGAGTATGTGCTGTCGGCTCCGGGGCAAAACTTCCCTCCTAAGGCCCTAAAAGCTTCAGGGACTCCAGACCTGATAAACTCTTCCATGATCCCTAGGGATATTATACCAATATCAAGCTCACCTCCAATCACTTCCTCACCCTCACGACAACACAAGGCATGGCAGGTCTTCAGACACCAACCCCCCCCACCAGCCCCTGCTCAACTATCACCTGGGATGTCCCCAGTCCCTACCAAAAACAAACAAACCTTGACATACACTGTAAGTCCTAGATTTCCACCATGACCCGAAATGCAGGACGAAGTAAGTGCTCCCCACCAAACCCCCCCGGGGTTTTACAGCCCTAGCCTCGCCCTTCCAACAGGGGATGTTAGTCTATTTGCCCCTGGCAGAACTCAACCCCACAGCCCAAATAACCCCGTGAATGCACGGCCGGAGCAGCCCTCTTTATTCGGGGTCTGTCTCAGACTAATCCCACTCTCTTGAAAAAAGAAATTTGAAGTTCCAGGTCACTCTCAACCCAGCTCCAACCTGGGGATGGAAGGTCCATGTAGCGCCCTGTAAGTCTAAAGGATTCAAGGCTATGTCTTAACCAATTTCCTTGCCCCAAATGCACGTCGTGAGCGACGTCCCCTTCTCCAAAAATGCAACATGCGGAACCCATAGGCCCAGAACCACCAGGGCGCAGCCCCCAGCCTCATGACTGGGCCCACTCTCCTACCAGCTGAACTCTACCTCAGGCCCTAACGCTAAGTGCAACCTTTCCTGATCCTCCTTTGTTGTTGTTGTTAGGTGCCGTGGAGTCGGTTCTGACTCACAGCGACCGTACATACTACAGAAGGAAACACTGCCTGGTCCTGCGCCATCCTCACAATCATTGTTACGCTTGAGCCCATTGTTGCAGCCACTGTGTCAATCCATCTTGTTAAGGGTCTTCCTCTTTTTCGCTGATCCTCTACTTTACCAAGCATGATGTCCTTCTCCAGGGACTGATCCCTCCTGACAACATGTCCAAAGTATGAAAGACGTAGTCTCTCCATACTTGCTTCTAAGGAGCTTTCTGGTTGTACTTCTTCCAAGACAGATTTGCTCGTTCTTTTGGCAGTCCACGGTATATTCAATATTCTTCGCCAACACCACAATTCAAAAGCGTCAATTCTTCTTCGGTCTTCCTTATTCATTGTCTAGCTTTCACATGCATATGACGCGATTGAAAATACCATGGCTTGAGACAGGCGCACCTTAGTCTTCAAGGTGATATCTTTGCTTTTCAACAGTTATGTTAATGAGGCAAGACTCAGTCTGCAGGATTAGGTTATTTTTTGAGTCAATCTCTTTTGAGATATAAAGGAGAGACGCAAGCAAAGAGGAGAGGGACCTCATGACCACCGAGAAAGAAGTGCAGGGAGTGGAGCTCGTCCTTTGGACCCAAAGTCATTGTGCTGAGAAGCTCCTAGACCAGGGGAAGATTGATGACAAGGACCTTCCCCCAGAGCCGACAGAAACAGAAAGACTTCCCCTGGAGCTGGTGTCCTGAATTTGGACTTGTAGCCTTCTAAACTGTGAGAGAATAAATTTATGTTCATTAAAGCCATCCACTTGTGGTATTTCTGTTACAGCAGCACTAGATAACTAAGGCAGCCAGTGAGAGAAATGAAGTCTTTATACATGCTACAATATGGACGCAGCTTGAAGACATTACGCTGAGTGAATAAGTCAGTCACAAAAGGACAAATATTATACGTCCTCACTTATATAAAAAGACAAGCACAAGCAAGTGTATAGAGACCAAAGATTACTAGTGATTACCAGGGGCAGGAAGGAAGAGGTATTGGGGTGGGGGTATTACTTATGGAATACAGAGTTTCACTTACGGTGATGGAAAAATCACGTTGATTATGGGTAGGGTTGCACAGTCAATTATTGTAATTGCTGTCAATCAGTTGTACACCTGTAAAAAGTTGAATTGACAAAAGTTGTGTGATAGATATATTTACAATAATGACAAAAAAAAAAAAAGTAGCTGCTGAGGCTGCTGATGTACAACCAAACACCTCATGGGATTTTGATCTTTGGTTTGGAGATTTAGGGTCATGGCTTCATGGGGCATCCCAGTTAATTGGCTTAATAACATGTGTAGTGCTTCTGTTCTGCCTCCTAGTTCGTTGCATAGGGCCTGGGATCTTAAAAGCTTGCAAGTGGCCTTCCAAGGTACAAAAATTGGTCTCTGTTTGCCTGGAGCAACAGAAGAAGAAGGAGAGTCAGAAATAGGAGAAGGATTGTGTGGCTAATTGCCTCCATGAACTACTGCCTCCTTTGCCACGAGACCAGAAGAACTGGATGGTGTCCAGCTACCATTACTGAATATTTTGATAAAAGATTTTATAGAAGAGTCCTGATCAAAAGGAATAAAATGCAGAACAGAATTTCAAATGCTCATGGAATCCAGATTTTCTGGAGCCATGGAGGCTCGATGAACCTCTGAAACCACTGCCCTAAGATAATCTTTAGATCTTAAACCAAAAATATCCTCTGAAGCTTCTTAAAACAAAACAATAGTTTAGCTTAACTAGTAAAGAATGTCTGCCTTGAGCGTTATGCTCTTTGAAGATCTATCTATATGGGATCAAACTGACAACAGCAACTCGAAAGATTAGATAGGAACCTTAGGGGGCAGTGAGTTTATGTTAACGAGGAAGGAACAGCTTAGACAAGGAGGGGGAGAATGGTTGCATGACTCAATGATTGTAATCAATGTCACTGAATGGTACATGTAGAAACTTGAGCCGGTGTATGTTTTTGCTGTGTATATTACCAACAACAACAACAACAAAAATAAATAAATTATTAAAAAGAAGAAAACCCTATGGAGCATAATTCTACTCTGACACACATGGGGTCGTCATGAGTCAGGGTTGACTCGACGGCCACCGGTAGTAGATAACAGGGTGAAGAAACACAAGCAGAGGAATCCTCAGTATCTTGCCCATACTCCTTTCGTAGTAGGGCGCTGAAGAAGGATTTGAGCCCACGTCTGTCTGCCTCAGGTGACGTTCACACATGGAATTTGACTTACTCATTGAACCCATTTGCTGTGAGGAGCATTTCAGGTTATTAATTGTCCTGATCTCCACTGGGCAGATAAGGACAGATAAGGGCATCTGCCTGAATCTTGGCTCCCTACTTTTCTTTCTCTGACTCTACCTCTTGAGGTGGTAGGGAAAGAAGCAGGCGAAAAACAAACAAAAACATGGCCTGCTAGACACCACCTAGCTGTGGTTCTTTAATTTCTCTTGCGCTGTGCAGAATGTGCCCACCCAGGTCTCTTCATCTGTCTGGCTATATCTGCCAGTAATGACCTTGCCCTCAGGGTGACAGGTGCTCCCCCAGCTGCCAGAATCCTGTATGTGGGTCCAACTTCCTGACTGAGACCAGAAATGGCAGGGACCACCCCAGCCCTTCCTCACAGACAAGAGTAAGACCCTTTTGTCCCCCCTTCAGTGCTGATCAAGAAAGGCTGAGGAATTAAGCCCCTGCCCAAAGGAACCTAGAAACCACCTGTCTTACCTTCTTAGTGCTGCTGTAACAAAAATACCACAAGCAGGTGGCTTTAAAGAACTGAAATTTGTTTCTCACAATTCTGGAGGCAAACAGTCCAAATCAGGGTCTTGTTGGTAGCTTCGGGCATTCCTGGTTCCTTAGTTTGTAGATGATCCTCACGGGCATCTGTCTTTCCCAGTATGTGCTTCCCTCTGTGTCTAATCTGCTCTGCTTCTAACTCAGAAATGATTAGGTTTGGGACACATCCTACACTGATTTGAAAAAAAAAAACAAAACCCGTTGCTGTGGAACAGATTCCAACTCACAGTAAGCCTATAGGACCAGTGGCATTATTAGGGGAGTGTGTGTGTGGGGGGGTCCGGACGGCACCAGGTGACACTGTCAGAGGGGGTGACACCAAAGTGACTGTCTATAAAATGTTTGTGCAGGTTTTAGCAGAAATTTATGATTGTTTATAAAAATATCCCTGCAGTTAGTTATAACAACAAAAACATTTGTCATACGCCCAGCTTACATGCATCATTATCCCTACAAGGCTGAAACTCTATGCTAATTTACTTTTTGAACCTTCTAACGCGCTCCGGTCAAAGCTGTCATTATTACTCAATTACATGATTTCCTCTACGCGTGCTACAAGCACTCATTGTTTTTGTTGCTGCTGGTGTTTTTAGAGTCACTGATTTTGTCAAATTTTCTGGTGTTTTAGCTACCATATTGTGGTAAGTAGTATTTGCGAACCTACACTGATAACTGTTTTTAGAATGAAGCAATAAGTGGAAGCTCCACTGAAACCTGTTCAACATCATAGCAACACGAAAACCTCCATTCACAGACAGGTGGTTGCTGTGCATGAGGAGCCCTGGGTGGGAATCGAACCTGGGTCTCCCACATGGAAGGCAAGAACTCTACCACTGAACCATCAATGTCCTCATTAATAGCAGTAGTGGTAGCTAATGTTTGCTCAGCACCGACTATATGCTAAACACATGCATAAACCCTCACAATATCCCCAAAGAGCAGAATTAATCCCCATTTTATAGGTGAGGACACTGAGGCACAAAAAGTGAAGTTAATTTTCCCTATCTAACTCCCCTAATCCAGGCTGTGATCAGCAGTGATTTTTAAAGGAAGGGTGAGTGTGTTTCTCCCTGCCCCAAACCTATTAAAAGATTTTTTGAACATCTATTCTACAAGTAGGAGCCCTGGTGGTGCAATGGTTAAGTGCTCAGCTGCTAACCAAAAGGCTGGCAGTGCAAACCTATGCAGCACCTCCTAGGGAGAAAGACCTGGCAATTTACTCCCGTAAAGATTATAGCCTAGAAAACCCTATTGGGCAGTCCTACTCTGTCACACAGGGTCTCTGTGAGTCAGAATCGACTTGACAGCAGCCAACAACAATAATTCTACAAGTAATACAGGAATATGTTCTCACTATAAATCACTGGAACAGTGTAGCAGTACACCCAAAAAAAACTATGTGAATATCACCCTGTATCTTTGCCCTCCATTCAAATCCATTCCCCATGTCTGCAGAGTGCTTTCTCATCCTCTTCACAGCCACATAGAATTCCATCATATGGGTGCACCATCCATAATTTTACTTGTTGGGTGCCATCGAGGGTTTTACTTGTTGGGTGCCCCATAGGGTTTTCTTAGCTGTAATGTTTACAGAAGCAGATCACCAGGTCTCTCTCCCATGGAGCCGCTGGGTGGGCTCTAACCACTGACCTTTCAACTAGCAGTCAATCTCTTAACTGTTGTACCACCAGGGCTCCTTATAATTTTGCTTACCCAGCCCATATTGCTCATAGTAATGAAGCCAGAATGAATGTCTGTGTACATAAGCTATTTCACATGTGTGTCTGTGGGATAAATACCTGGAAATGAGTCATTGAGCTAAAGAGAAAGTAGCAAATCATCTGATAGATTCAGCAAAATTGCCTCCAAATAAGGCTGTACTAACTTTTACCCTCAAACGGCACAGAAGCCCACCTGTTTCCTCAGGGTTTCGCTACCATGTGATCTCATTATTTTTATTTTATTGTGCCTGGCAGAGGTTGAACATCTCTTCTTGTGATTACTGGCCATATATATGTTTCCTTTTCTGTGCTGATTCAAATATTTTGAACATTTTCCTCCTAGGCTGTTTGTCATCTTGTTTATTTGTAGTAGCTCTTTATATATTCTGGACCTAAAGTCTGTCATGCATGTAACAAACATCTCTCCCAGGCTACTATTGTCTTTTGACTTTGTATACAGTGTCTTTTGCCAGACAGAGTATTCAGATTTTTTTTTTCTTTGAAATTAAACCTTTCTCCATTTTCCATTATAGCCTTTGGAAAAGAAGGTTTCTCCAGTACAAGATGTTTATAAAAATAGAGCACACAGTTTATAAAAGAAATGGATGATGGGCGAGACTAATGTCAGAGACTCCTCCTTCTTCACCATATTCCCTAGAACATCACAGCTTGAAGGAACTATTTCTGCTGTTCCTCTCCCTCTCCCATCTCAAATAAAAATGGAATTTTCTACAGGCCAGAAAACTGCTCTTTATGTGTGTGTAGCGGGGAGGAGACATGGACGGTAGGCAGAAGTAAAATGGAAGTCATCCAGTGTCTGCCAAAGTGCCTTAAGCCTGTCCCAGGCTTCTGCCCCCAGTAAATCCACTCTAGGGAGTGAGTCTGAAAGAACTGGAGGAAGAGAGGAGGAAACTCTCAATGGTCAGCAAATTTATACGGAGCCCCGGTGGTGCGACGGTTAAGAGATCGACAGCTAGTTGAACGGGCGGCTGCTCGAGCCCACCCAGCAGCTCCGGGGGAGAAAGACCCGGTGATCTGCTTCTGTACTGGTGATGAGTGCATCCAACAAATACATGAAAACCTGTGTAGGAGGTCATTCAGAGCTATTCAAGGGCAAGCTCAGCCTGGACCTTCAAAGTGTCCTCAGGAAATTCTTGCTCTTTAACTGCCTAGGGAAATACGTCTGTTGCCACGTGTGCAAAAAAAAAAAAAAAAAAAAAAAACGGCAAGTGGGCAGCAAAGGAACATTTGTGCCTGTTATTGTACTTAAATTGTGTTTCATTGTATGGATTTTACATCAGGAGGGAAAAAGTTAAAAATACCAAATTCCAGTTGATTTGCAAGATGAAGCGTTTAGGGGCGAAGGCACTGATGTTTGCAACTTCTAAGAACAAAGAACAATAAAAATAAAACCAAACCATATCCTTTGCCATCAAGTCAATTTTGACTCATGGCGACCCCATGTGTTAACAGAGTAGAACTGCCCCATAGCGTTTTCCTGGCTGTGATCTTCACGGAAGCAGATCCCCAGGCCTTTCTTTTGTGGGGCTTCTGAGTGGGCTTGAACTGCTAACCTTTAGGTTAAGTCAATTGTAAATTTTTTGCTCCACCCAGGGATCTTGCATAAAGCCATCAGGCGGATTAATGGAACAATGGTCAGCTATGCAGATGTGTGGTAGAGGAAGTATAGTAAAAACGTTCATGGTAGAAGCTAGCTAGTGGATATATGGGTGTTCCCAGGAAAATTCTCTCAACTTTACTGTTTGAAAATTTTTGTAATAAATATTGGGAAAAAGACATGTTGGAAGGATTTACTGTGATGCTAATTGAGCTTAAGAGTCCCTAGGTGGTGCAAATGGTTAACATGCTTGGCTGCAAACAGAAAGGATGGAGGTTGGAGTCCACCCAGAAGTGCCTTGGAAGAAAGGCCTGGTGATCTTCTTCCAAAAAATCCGCCGTTGAAAAGCCTATGGAGCACAGTTCTACTCTGACACACGTGCGGTAACAGTGAGTTGACTCAACAGCAACTGGTTTTAATGGAGTTTAAGTTTCAAGGCCCTTCATTTGCAGGGTCCCCTTCCAAGGCACTACGCCTCCCTTTGAATTTATAACTTGATACTGTGTACACATTCATTCCAGCTTCATTAGTATAAGCAATATGGGACTCCTTAATATTATGGATGGTGCATCCATGTAGCGGAATTCTATGCAGCTACATGGTAAAACCATCACAGTAAGACAAACTTTCGGACGTGTAAAGTAGCTTGGTAAAGTAAAGGGTCAGCAAAAAAGAGGAAGAACCTCAATGAGATGGATTGACACAGTGGCTGTGTCTTCGTGTCATGGATTGAATTGTGTCCCCCCAAAGTATCTGTCAACTTGGCTGGGTCATGATTCCCAGTATTGTACGACTGTGTACCATTTTGTAATCTGAAGTGATTTCCTTATGTGTTGTAAACTCTATCACTATGATGTAATAAGATGGATTAGTGGCCGTTATACTGATGAGGTCTACAAGATTGGATAGTGTCTTAAGCCAATCTCTTTTGAGATATAGAAGAGAGAAGTGAGCAGAGACACATAGGATCTCATACCACCAAGAAAGCAGTACCGGGAGCAGAGGGCGTCCTTTGGACCTGAGGTTCCTGTGCTGAGACGCTCCCAGACCAAGGGAAGACTAATGCATCATAAGGACCTTCCTCCAGAGTGGACAGAGAGAGAAAGTCTTCTCCTGGAGCTGATGCCCTGAATTTGGACTTGTAGCCTACTGAACTGTGAGAGAATAAACTTCTCTTTGTTAAAGCCATCCACTTGTGGTATTTCTGTCATAGCAGCACTAGCTGACTAAGACACTTGGTTATCTAGTGCTGCTGTAACAGAAATACCACAAATGGATGACTTTAACAAACAGAAATTTATTCTCTCACGGTCCAGTAGGCTAGAAGTCCAAACGCAGGGTGTCAGCTCCAGCGGAAGCTTTTTTTTCCTCTGTCAGCTCTGGGGGGAAGGTCCTTGTCATCAATCTTCCTCTGGACTAGAAGCTTCTCTGCACAGGAATCCCGCATCCAAAGGACGAGCTCTGCTCCAGGCGTGCTGTCTTGGTGGTATGAGGTCCCCCATCTCTCTACTTGCTTTTCTCTTTTGTATCTCAAAAGAGATTGGTTTAAGACACAATCTAATCCTGTAGATTGAGTCCTGTCTCATTAACATAACTGCCACTAATCCCATCTCATTAACATCATAGAAGTAAGCTTTATAACACATAAGGAAATCACATCAGATGACAAAATGGTGGACAATCACACAAAAGTGGGAATCAGGGCCCAGCCAAACTGATACACACATTTTTTGGGAACACAATTCAATCCATGACAAGCTGCAACAATGGGCTTGTGGTGTGATGGATCGCTTTTGTGTGGCCTTTCTCGCCATGGTCTTGTAACTCCCACCCAAGTGATTGGGTGGAACTATGCCAATAGGGTAATTGTGGCCCACCAAGGGGATTGGTCAATTTTGCCATCCCACTGGGCTTGAAATGAGCCACCCCAGAGATGGAAAAAACGGTCCCATCACCACCAAGGAAGAAGAGTCAGTATGTCCTTTGGACCCAGGATCCCTGTGCTGGTAAGCTCCTGGAATTGGGAGACAGAGAAAGAAGTGTAACACTGAAGACTGAAAGAAGCAGTTGGTGGCAGAAGAGACCGACAGGAGACAGCGCAGTGGGCTTCCTGGCCCACGGAGTGAGAAAGCTGAGTGCCTGGAATGCCTCTGGGAATTTATTGGCGGGGGCTAAAAGAGCTTTGTAACACTTGCCCCTGAGGAGGGCAAAGGCCGAGGGGTCAGGGAGAGGCCTGCCTGTGGCATGGCTGGGAACAGGCTGTCCTGATGGAAGACCTGTATCCTGAGTGTTCCTGAGTCTGAATTGTAACCTATTGCATCCCTAATAAACCCCATAATCGTGAGTATTGTCTGTGAGCTCTACGTGACCATTGCAATGAATTATCGAACCCAGCAGAGAAGTAGAGAGTGCCGAGGGAGGGACAGGGAGGTGGCAGAGTTGGTAAAGATGGCAGAGAGAGGAGGCATATCTGACCTCTGCCTCATAGGAATCAGCCTTGGGCTATTGATCTTGATTCTCCTTCCCCTTTGTGAAGTTAGAGGCGGTCATATGCTGCCTCCATGCTATTTTTACAGGGCTCAAACAGAGCAACGATTGTGAGGCTGCTGAAGGACCAGGCAGTGTTTTGTTGTTATGCATGGGGTCACTATGAGACAGAACGGACTCAATGGCACCCAATAACACAACAACAACATTGTAAAAGCTTCCCCAAGCCCATCACCATTGATTCAATCCTGACTCCTAACGACATTACAGACAGAGTAGAACTGCCCCATAGGGTTTCCAAGGCTGTAATCTTTATGGAAGCAGACTCTCACATCTTTCTCCCAAGGAGCGGCTGGTGGGTTAGAACCACCGACCGACCTTTTGGTTAGCAGCTGAGTCCTTAACCACTGCACCACTAGGGCTCCTTTTTGTACAAGCTTAAAAAAAAACCAAAATGAAACCCATTACCGTTGAGTGGATTCCAACTCATAGCGACCCCATAGGACAGAGCAGAACTGCCCCATAGGGTTTCCAAGGAGCAGCTGGTGGATTCGAACTGCCAACCTTTTGGTTCGATTGTGAGGATGGTGCTGGACCAGGCAGCATTTCGTTCTGTTGAACACAGGGCTGATGTGAGTCGGGACCGACTCGGCAGCACCTAACAACAACAACCTTTTGGTTAGCAGGCAAACGTTTAACCACTGAGCCACCAGGCACCACAAAACCTGGTTCTACTCCTGACTGTGACACCAAACAAATGGATGGACAACTCATCAGTCAGGTAGTAGCTGAACAAATTATGGTGTATCCACGCTGTGGAGTCCTTGGCTGGTACAAATTGTTGACATGTCTCACTGCTAACCCAAAGATTGGAGGCCCAAGTCCACCCAGAGGCACCTCGGAAAAAAGTCTGCTGATCTAATCCCCTAAAATCAGCCACTGAAAACCTATGGAGCACAGTTCTGCTCTGACATACATGGGGTCGCCATGAACCAGGATCAACTCTATGGCAAATGGCTTATGTCATGGAACAAGGACAACTTGGCTGTTAAAAGAGGATGGAGAGGAACCCCCCCAGACTATGGCCCTAAGACACCCTTCTGAGCTGGAACTGAAGCCATTACTGGAGACCACCCGTCAGCTAAACTGTAGACAGGCCCATACAGTAAACAACACCCGAGAGGAACATACTCCTTAGAACAATCTATTACACGAGATCAAAACGGCAACATTTGCCCAAAAGCAAAGACGAGAAGGCAGGACGAATAAGCAATTCAGGACGAAAGGAAATGGGGAACCTAGGACGGAAATGGGGGGAGGGCAGGCACATTGTGGGGAATAAAATCAACAACATGGAACACTTTATGTAGAAACTATCGAACGGGAAACTAATTTGCTATGAAAGCTTTCACTTAATGCACAATACAAAATTAATTTTTTTAGAAAAAAGCATGGAGACTTTCTGTGGGTAACATGAAATAGTGATTAAGGTCATGGACTCGGGAGCCAGATTGCCGGGGTCTAAATCCCAGCTCTGTTAAATGCTCACTGTGTGACCTTAGGCAGGTTACTCAACCTCTCTGTGCTCCAGCATCCCCATCCGCAAACTGGAGGATAGTACTTACCTCACTGTGGCGAGGCAGTGGTGGTTCAATGGTGGAATTCTCACCTCCCATGCCAGAGACCGGGGTTCGATTCCCGCCCAGTCTGTCAGCGGAGACTTGCATGTTGCTACAATGCTAAACAGGTTTCAGTGGAGCGTCCAGACTAAGACGGACTAGGAAGAAAGGCCTGGTGATCAACCACCAAAAATCAGCCAATGAAAACCCTACGGAGCACAACGGGTCGTGAAGATGGCGCAGCACCTGGCAACGTTTCGTTCCGTTGAGTGGGGATGACTGTTAACAACAACACATCACCGTAGGTTATTACAAAGATTACATGAGTCTGCGCATGAATCTGCTTAGAACAGGGGCTGGCACGCCGCAGCCCTATGCGAATTTTCCTTTTACAGTGAAACCTGTGGGAGCCGGAACGAGACGGGACTGCCTTCTTTTTCCGGGTCTTGAAAGTTTCCTGCCTTTGCAGGGTGCAGTCACCACTTTTGTTTCTCTCTCTATTAAGAATCCTAACTCATAAACACCCAGTGAGCTCTCCTTCTCTGACAAGTTTCTGCCTTACACAGGCTCCGGCTTTCTCGGGTTTTACTGTAAAAATAACAAGGTTAAAAAACAAACCCACTGCCGTCGAGTCCATTTTGACTCATAGCGACCCTGTAGGACAGAGCAGAACTGCCCCACAGGGTTTCCAAAGCTGTAAATCTTTACAGAAAGACTGCCACATCTTTTCTACCGCGGAGAGCTGGTGGGTGAGAACAGCTGACCTTTCGCTTAGTAGCCGAGCGCTTTAACCACTGTGCCGCCAGCGTTCCTTAGTAACAAGGTTAGGGGGAAAAAGATGGTTAAAAAAAACAAAGGTACGGAAAATCGCAATCTGTGCCAAAGACACTGCACAAATGCTTGTACCTTTTGACCTAGTGATTGCCCTCTCGGGAAGGTATCCGAAGGAAACAGCCGGAAAAGGGGGAAAAACCATAATAAATGCAAAGGCAGGTCCTTCGAAGTGTGCTGTGAATGGCAGGAAACAGGGTAACGGACACAGGGCAGGTCCTTCCACTCGGGCGGCCTCTGCAGCCATTAAACCGCAGGCTCGGAAACGCGCTTAATCACCCGGGCGGTGTTTATGTTCTGACGCTTGATGGAAAAAGCAAACCGGATCCGCCTCGGTCCACGCTGGAGTTCATCAAGCAAACGCCATGCCAGGAATCTTTTGGGTACGAGGATTTCGGAGCGTTCTTGCTCCTTGTTATTTCCTCCCCAGCTTTTCCAAATATTGTATGACGGAGAAAAGTTATTAGAAATAAAAGATCAGAAGGTAGCCAAAGATTTCTTGGAAAAGGGGTATGCAAAGACATCTGCCATGGTGCTATTTGGACGAATTAAAAAAAAAAAAACAAAAGCTGAAGATAGTCTAAATGTAGAACAATAGAAACGGATTTTTACAACTGGCACGTCAGTCTACACAATGAGATATCTCGCCGCCGTTAAAAAAATCATCTTTAGGGAGAATGTTGAATGATCTGGGGAAATACTCGCCGTCTGTCCATAGAAATGTTAAATGGGGAAACGGACACACAAGGACGTTCAGTATGAATTGACCAATTTAAAAATGTATGTAAATAAATCCATTGTAGTTGTTACTTGCAGTCGCGTGGACTCACGATGACCCCATGCGTGTCAGAGCAGAACTGCACCATAGGATTTTCAAAGCTGTGACCTTTCAGAAGCGGATCGCTAGGCCTTTCCTCCGAGGCACCTGTGGGTGGGGTTTGAACCACAAACCTTTTGGTTAGTAGTCAAATGCTTAACTATTTGTGCCAGCCAGGGGCTCCTATAATAAATACACAGCCAGAGAGAAAATAATTTGGGGAATATATGCCACAGTGTTAACAGGGACTCTCCTTGGATAGTGGATTATGGTGGATTTTTACTTTCTTCCTTAAATCTGCTTTTCTGTGTCTTCTGCATTTCCTAACATGTTCATCATTGTGATGGACACTGGATGGGCTTGGCTGATCTTCGTTCAGGCCTTCTTCCCAGCAACAAACTACATTTCCCAGACTCCTTGGAAGCTGGGATTCTAGAACAGTTGCCTTCCAGTAGATTCTGACTCATAGCTACCTCATATGTGTCAGAGTAGAACTGTGCTCCATAGAGTTTTCAATGGCTGATGTTTCAGAAGTAGATCGCCAGGCCTTTCTTCCGAGGCGCCTCTGTGTGGACTCAAACCTCCCACCTTTGTGTTAGCAGCCAAGCTCGGTAACTGTTTGCACCACCCAGGGACTCCGTAAGTGTGGGTTTGGGGTAGAGAAATTCGGATTTGGCTTTGGCTCCTGAAGCCTGAGCCATCTGGTAGGTTTGTAAGTGGCAAGGAGGTGGCAGGACTCAGGGGAGTCAGGGCTGGGGAGATTGAGGGTGGTCAGCTTGGGGGTGATCTCTGAAGCATTGGGGCTGGGAACTAGGAGCGGGGTGCAAAGAGGGGAGAAGGTAAGGGAGAGAGAGGGAGGAGAGGAAAGGTTGGGGGAGTGGAGGAGAGCAGGTGGTAGAAGGCGCAGGGAAGGGAGAGGGACCCAGCAAAGACACGGAGAAGGGGTGCTAACACACACACACACGCACGCGCGCGCGCACACACACACACACACCCACAAAGGCTGGAATCATCCTTCGGAAGAGGGCAGGATTGCAGAAAACTGCCCGGAGCATCCAGGGCGGGGACGACCCCTGGTGGCCGTGCCGGGAACAGGTCTCGTGGCGTTACCCGTGGTCCTGCGTGACCATTAACGTCCTCCACTCTCTGAGTGTCCCTTATGAACCGTCAAATGCAGGGTCGCCCAAGTTCAAGGGGAAGCGGAGGCTGCGAGTGGAGACGGGGAGGCAGAGGCCGCCAGTAGGCGCTGAGACCCTGCGACCCAAACCAGGAGGCCAGGAGGCTCCTGCGCGGCGTAACTGACCTCCTCAGGACCCTCAAAGGGCCACACTGCAGCAGGCGGGATGAAAGGTAGACTCCTGCAGGACCGACGGGGTAGCTGCTGCTTTCTGAGTGGGTGGGAGCAGATTCGAGGAGATGCCCTTCCAAGCCCTCCCAGAGGGGTTCTGGGGACCTGGAAACTGCGGTTTTGGGCTTGAAGTTCCCATAGTGGGGATCGGTCAGTTGATGAGATTTCATTAACGTGTTCATATGGGTTAAAACATCTCCACCTCACCCCTCCTCCAGGACAGGGACCTTGGTCTTGGGCTTGGGGCAGAGTAGGGGGCGGGTGGGCCAGGTCCCTGGGCATGAGGTACATGCGTGGGCCACAGTGGAGACAGAGCCAGAACGTGCAGAAACAGTTTGCTGTGCAGGTCCTTGTCACCCTTGACAACCCCTCGCCTTGCCCCGTCCCCCACTGCCAGCCTGGGATCCTTTCGAGAGCTCCTAGGGACTGGCAGGCATCATTTCACACAAGGCACAAATTTCAGGGTATCACATACCCCCAAGCTGTGATGGTCTGGGGTCCCACACAGAGATTCTGGGCTTCCAGCCCCATGAACCACCATAGGCCATAGGGTACCTGAGGAATGAGACAGAAGATGGTGGGGCATTGATTCTCAGTGATACCATCCAAGCACCTGGATCTAACTGTGCCTGAAGCCCACCCTTGGACTTTTCAATTATGAGAGCCAGTTACTTATACCAATCACAAATGGATTTCAGACGCTCACGACCAAAGAGTCTTGTCTAAAACATGCCCTGATGCTCCACCCCCCATCCCAACTGCCTTCCCCAGAACACTCCCCTGCTCCCTGTCCCCAGATGGAACCACATCTAAACCGTGAGTCTGACCTTGAAGTCTGGCCACCTTGCTGTCTCCACCCCAGACCTCTCCGGGTCAGCCTCTTTCCCCTTTCCTAGGCTTGCTGGGTCTCTGAAATCAGCCTCCTGGATCCAATCCTGGCTCCACCACTTAACTAGCTGTGTGACCTTAAGCAAGTCACTTAACCTCTCTGAACCTCAGGGGACATAATACTAGTATCTAGGATTAAATGAAGGAGCCCTGGTGGTGCACTGGTTAGGTGCTCAGCTGCTCACTGAAAGGTTGGCAGTTCGAACCCACCCAGCGGATCCACGTGAGAAAGACCTGGTGCTCTGCTTCGGTGAAGGTTACAGCCAAGAAAACCCTATGGGACCATTCTACTTTGTCACATGGGCCTCGATGAGTCAAAAATTGACTCGACTGTACCCAACAACAACAACAGTTCTACTCTGTAACACATGGGGTTGCCATCAGTTGGGATCGATTTTATGGCAAAGAGTTTGGTTGGGTTTTTTTTCCTGTAAGTAGAATCTTTCAGGGAAACCAGCTGATGAGTTCCTTTGTTTCTAAAAATATTCCAGTTAAAAAATACAGAAGGAATTAGAGAATTAAACATCACCATTTTTCAACCCGTAATGAAATAATGAATCTGGGCAGTAATTGTCAATGGCTCCTAAAACCCTTAGGTGAAAGGTCAACAGGGAATTTTTTTTTTTTGTACTTTAGATGAAGGTTTACAGAGCAAACTAGTTTCTTATTAAACAATTAATACACATATTATGTTGTGACACTGATTGCAAACCCCAAGGCATGTCAACACTCTCCCCTTCTCGACCTTGGGCTCCCCA
>NW_004444023.1:2736793-2737900 GCF_000243295.1 Trichechus manatus latirostris
GAGGCTTGCATGTTGCTAGGATGCGGAACAGGTGTCAGCCAAGCCTCCAGACTAAGAAGACTTCGACTCGTGGTGACCCCGTGCACAGCAGAACAAAAGACTGCCCGGTCCTGCACCATCCTCATGATTTGCTGTGGATCAGACCATAGTGCTCCATAGAGTTTTCAAGGCAGATCGTCAGACCTGTCTTCTAGGTGCCCCTGGGTGGGTTCAAACTGCCAACCTTTCGGCTAGTAAGTAGTCCAGGGCTTGACCATTTGCGTAGTCCAGGGCTTGACCATTTGCGTCACCTATACCCATTGTCGTTGAGTCGATTCCAACTTATACCAAAACCAAACCAAACCTGTCTGGTCAATTCCGACTCATAGCGACCCTGTAGGACAGAGTAGAACCGCCGCATAGGGTTTCCTAGGCTGTTATCTTTATGGAAGGGAACTGACGCATCTTTCTCCCGTGGAGTGGCTGGTGGGTTCGAACTGCTGACTTTTCTGTTAGCAGCTGAGCACCTAGCCACTGCGCCACTAGGGCTCCTTCTTGCACCACCCAGGGCCTCTTATATGTATTTTTACCACAATAAAAGAAATTTTTTTTTAAGTCTGAAATATGCCTTTCCCTTTTAAGGATGCAAATGGGCTTCTTCTTAATTAAGGGTTTCTCTGCAAAGGAAACGTCCCTGACAGGGCTGAAGAATTCTAAGTGCCTGCTACTTGCCGAGAAAGAGAGAAGAATTATCGCAGGGAAAGCCAGATAAGAATTCTCTTAGTGCTAACAAATGACTTAGTCTGTTTTCCGGTTTCACGTAAGGTTTTTACAGGATCCCATTGTTCCCAATGCTTGTGAACATTCCAGAACATGGCACGTCGCTTTATAGATGGCTTTTGGGAAAATTAATGATGCTCACAATTGTGTCTGGTGATATAAATGACTCAAAAATAAGCTTACTTTATTTACTTCTTTTCTATTTTTCCCCCAATTCAAGTATAATTTTCTTTTGTTGTTGTTGAGAAAATAAAACCAAATAAACCCAAACCCACTGCCATCGAGTCAATTCTGACTCATAGTGACCCTGTAGGACAGGGTAGAACTGCCCCATAGGGTTTCCAAGGC
>NW_004444023.1:2758023-2759216 GCF_000243295.1 Trichechus manatus latirostris
GACAGCCTCTCACCCAGCCTATTTCCTAGAGTTCTTTCTTTTCCTCCTCAGAACCTCCTTAAACAGCCCCCGGCTAGCGGGCATTGGCTGAAGCAGGCGCTGCCCTCCATCCCGGTATTCCGGATGACCTTTAGCACATTAACTGCTTCAGGCTCGGTAGATTCTCCGCCCCTGGGTGGACATCTGACATGCTAATGAACAAAGATGACTAAGTTCCTCCTGCGCGAGGAATCGAACCCAGATTTTACAAAATGTGCTTACTCATTCTAAGATGCTCCGTGCCTGCGGGAGCCATTTTGTAGTCTGAAACTGACGCTTGCTATATAAACCAGCCTCAACAAGCTGCCGGGAAGGCAGCCTTGGATGGCACGCTGCCTCGTCTGTCTCCTGGCTTTGCCAACCAACAAAGTTGCCTTTCAGTTCTCCCCAACTCGGTGCCTGCCTTTTTGGCACTGGAGGAGTTGCGCCCAGCAGAAGCCGGAGTTCCCGGCGATAGAACCGCCAACCTTCGGCTGGTAATTGAGTGCTTAACTGTTTGAGCCACCCAGGGACTCCTTGCATTTGGGTGGTGGTTGTTAGATGCCCTAGAGTCGATTCTGACTCATAGCAACCCTATGTGACAGAGTAGAACTGCCCTACAGGGTTGCCTAGGCTGTAATCTCTATGGGAGCAGATCATCAGGTCTTCCTCCCTTGAAGCCACTGTTTGGGTTCCGACTACCAACTTTTCCTTTAGCAGCCGAGCACTTAACCTTTTATACCACCAGGGCACGTGGGTACTAGGCGCCTATTTGTTAAACGAGTGACTATTCCCTGAGGACGATTAAGTACAGATTAAGTCCATCTTCCAGAGGAACAAACGCGTTTAGAGCGAAGCGTCCATTCTCCTCCCAGCTTCTTCCTAGAACTCAGCTGCTTGCTTCCAGCACTTTCCAGGAACTACCCCCAACCCCTAGGGCAGGAAGGCAGAAAGGAGGGCCTACAACCGTCATAAGGCAGCGACCCAGGTCAGCTACTACGCCTTTATAAGGCAGCTAGGGGTGCTGGAAACCTTAGCTTCAAGCCTGGACGCGCAGTCCGCCCCAGCGTTTACCCCGAATCCTTTTGCTTCCGGGGGTGAGAGGAGCCCCAAAATTGCCCGGTCCCCCAACCCCACCGTGCGCCCCCTTCCGGACCAGGCATAAAATGACGACG
>NW_004444023.1:2760911-2762567 GCF_000243295.1 Trichechus manatus latirostris
CCTCTTCTTTGTCTTTTGTCTCCTTTGCTCTGTGGGTTTTCCTTGCCTGTTTTTTTCTGTGTGGGGGTCCACCTCCTTCCTGGGTCTCTGCCTCCCCCATTCCTTGCCCTTCCCCAACACTCTGGTGTGTGTCCAATGTCTGTGTGTCTTTCCTTTCCTCTGTTTGTCTGTGTCCCCCTTAATCTCTTTCTGGCCATTCCCTCCTGTTTTCCTCCATCTCTCTCCCTGCCTCTCCCTGGCCCACCCCCTGCATCTCTTCCCTCCTATCCCCTGCTCCTCCCCATCTCTCCCCTCCCTCCCTGACCCCGCCTGTCTCCGTCTCTCCCCTCCCCGGTTCCCCTTTGGCACCCCGCCCTCCATCTCCTCTCCCCGGCTTCCACCTGTGTCCATCTCTCCCCTCCTCTCTCCGGCTCCCCCACCCCCATGTTTTCCGACCTCTCCCTGGCTCCCCCCCATCTCTCCTTTCCTTTCGCTGGGTCCCCCTGTGCCCATCTCTCCCCTCCTCTCTCTTCCTCTCTCCGGCTCCCCCACTCCATGTTTTCCCACCTCTCTCTGGCTTCCCCCCCATCTCTCCTTTCCTCTCCGTGGCTCCCCCTGTGCCCATTTCTCCCCTCCTATCCCCATCCCCCCCGTACCCCGACCCTGTCTGTCTCCACCTCTCCCCCCCACATCTCCCCACCACCCCACTCTCTTGGACTCTCCTCCCACCAGTGGCGCTTGAGGCTACAAGTCTAAGGTAAGCTGAGCCTGGGCAGCCAAGGGTATTCTTGGGGGCTGAGGGGAGGGCGCATTATGGGGAAGGCTGACCGTCATGACTCCTGTGTGACCTCCCACCTCATTTTCAGTATTGTCAGCTCAAGAAAAAGTTAGAAGATGAGTTCCCTGGCCGCCTGGACATCGTGAGTCTTGGGCGTGGGGAGGCAGAGCCAAGCCCAGGTCACCTTGTCCATCCCTCAGGCCAGGATGGCACTGGGGGTGGTTTGGATCAGCCTTGCCCTCCACCTGTGTTCTCCATTCCCTGGGAAGGGGAGGGGGTCCCCAAGAGGGTATCTCAGCCCCTCCCAACATCTCTCCCTCCCCCAGAGCGGCGAGGGGACCCCCCAGGCAACCGGGTTCTTTGAAGTGACAGTAGCAGGGAAGTTGGTCCACTCTAAGAAGGTATGTTTGTTTGTCCATCCCTGTCTCTATTTTGGGCTCGCGTGGGGTGGGAATGAAGGTTGGGGTCCTAGCCCCGGCTCACCCCTTCCCTCTTCCTCCCATCCCCAGAAAGGGGATGGCTACGTGGACACGGAGAGCAAGTTTCTGAAGCTGGTAGCCGCCATCAAAGCCGCCTTGGCTCAGGGGTAATGTGCCCCGAAGGCAGAGGTAAGGTGGTCCCACTGAGATGGGGGTGGGAGGGGGTGCCATCCTTTGGATCTTCCCCTGCAATGTCTGCCAACTTTTGGCCCGGGGTGGAGAGCCTGGTTGATGAGGATGTGCCACTTGTGTCCACAGAGCAGGAGGGATAGAAGTTAGACCTGGGGTAGCACAGGATGAGACCTGGATTGTGATGTGATCAGAGGGCCAGTTCGGGAATGGAAGGTGCAGAAGACACCCCGCCGTGTGGATGGAATCTAGAGCTCTGGGTCTTTGTCCCATCTCCAGGAAACAGTTCCC